>NW_027187293.1:3061147-3123349 GCF_028583685.1 Petaurus breviceps papuanus | reverse complement strand
GAGAGAGAGAGAGAGAGAGAGAGAGAGAGAGAGAGAAGGGATGGAGGAAGAAAGACCATGAGATGAGAGCATCAGGAAGAGTTTGGAAGAGTCTGTGTCTGAGTTCAAAGTCATTCAGTCATTGTCATAAAAAAAAAAAAAAGACAAATGAATCATTTAAGTTATTTCAGTGCCCTAAAAAATATTGTTGTTGTTTTTAAATGATACTATTTTTGGTTGGGACTAATTCTAATAAATTCAATGTGACAGAAATTGTGGAGCTAGATGTATAAAGAGAAGAGAAAACAAATTTTGAATAGTCTAAAATGGAGATATGCTATAATAAACATGATGTCACTTTTTAAGCCATTATGATCAATGGCCAAGATCTTGGTGTTGACTGACCCTGGAAATCATTTTGAAATTGGTACGTAGTGCTGGAGGTCAGGTCCCTTTTGTATAGCTTACTTATTTTTTCCATCTTTAAAAAGGGCTTAAAATTTGGATAGCAGCATTTCTAACCAGTACTTTTCAATCCAACAGAGACAGATTTTGTATGTTATATTGACAAAATATCAGTGTGAAGTCTGGTTCTAAGAAAAAGAGAACATACATCTGTCTATTTATGTTCAACTTGTACTTAACAATGCCAGCAGTGGGACAGAAGCTGCTAGGTATACTCCAGTTTTGCTTTTCCAAATCAGAGGCTATTTTCCCTAGGTTTCAGTTGGGGAAAATTACCATATAAGAGAAAACTGTGAACAGGATCTCTTCCCAATTCCTCAGGAGAGAACAGGAGTTACTTCCCTCAATATTTTTGGTGAGTTGGTTTGGTTTTTGTGTGTTTGTTTTGTTTTAATCTTGCCCTCCATCATAGCTATGAGTGCACTCATGCTATGCCTTTGAGGAGAGTTTCAAAAGGCTGATGGGTAGAGAGACTGGCAAGAAACAAATAGAGAAATAGTTGTTCTTTTGTCTTGCTTTGACTTCTCTCCTAGAGGCAAAATAAAAACCAATTCTGACTGTTGTATTTGAATTGATTTTATGGCACTTGTTGAAGGCTGTGTTTTTTTAAACTCAGGTACTGAGGAGAGCTGCCTTGAATTAAAGTATCTTCTTATATGAAGAACCTTGGCCTCCATTCAGTAGGCCCTTTAGCTATTGCTGTTGTTCATTTGTGTCCAACTCTTACTGACCTATGGTCCATGGGGTTTTCTTGGCAAAGATACTGAAATGATTTGCCATTTCCTTCTCCAGTAGAGAAGTTCGTCCTAGCTACCTCCTAGGCAAACTGATTTTAAATGAATTACCCAAGGTCACACTGTTTGAGGATAGATTTGAATTCAGCTCTTCCTGATTCCAGGTACAGCACCATATCCATTGAGTCACTCAGCTACCCCATCCCTTAGCTATACTACTATGTGAATAATACCCTCAAAAATGCTTAGTGATTCTATGTGGTGGGCACTCTCTGTTTTAGTAAAAAAAACCCAACCAATCAGCATTAATTAAGCAACTACTATGTGTAAGACACTGGGCTAAATACAGGCTAAACAAACACCAAAATGACACAAACTTTGACTTTAAAGAAAATAGGAAGACTTAGGGAAGAGTCCATGAAAAGGATTATCCTGAGTATAATTAAATACCATTAACAGAAAAGTATCTTATAATTTTCACTTCTTACTCACTATTGAGAACTTTTTTCTCCTTTAGTTTTCTAAAGGTGCCCTTTCTACCATTGTTTTCTTCCCTCATTCTTTGTCTAATTTACTTCCTCTGACTTGTCAGTGTTTACAACTCTATAAGATCTCTCCATGCTGATGCTCTCTACCTAGGGACTGAAGACTTCAGCTCTGTCTCCTACCTTTTAGTATTCATTCCTTGCCAGGTCTTCTTAGAGTTGAGGCTATATGTGAATGAGCATCACTAGCCTACCTCTCAGGCAGTTTTACTTAGGACAGTGGGGAGTGAGATATGTTGTGAGGCTTCAGAGAACAATACTTTAGATTGATCACAGATTTATGGCTTACTTAGGGCAAGGAATGATGGAGAGGAGGACCAGACAAGCAAGTGTCCAGTAAAGCAAAAAATGCAATGGAGAATTCTGTTTTCTGGTATAAATTCCATTTCTTGGGGAGGGGCATTGGTGGTGGTGGTGGTCACATGGTATAGAGTACAATCTGTTTCTTTTAGGGCAGACATGCTAGGAAGAGGGGTGCCCCATTCCCCAAAGAGGCCAAAAGAGGAAGTAGATGTGAGAGTTGGAGGTGGTGAGGCAGGTCTTGGGAGAAGGACATGGTTGTTGAAGAGTGGTACCAAATATTGCAGAAACTGGGGACAGTAGGACTACATGTCTACATCCTCCCCCACTCCCTATCCCCCAAGACTTTGGCACCCTGGGACAGTGTTATGTATCCTGCCCTAGTTATGGCTCTGGTGAAACATGAAAAAAAAAACCAAGAAACTTTGATGTGACTGTAGCCCCAGGGTCCTCCTGTGCATATGGGACCCCATCACCCTCACTAAGGCAATTAGAAGACTTTCTACTTTACCTTTCGAGTTTTGTGAGGGTTCCTCATTCTGGATGATTTTTTAATATCCACTTCGGTTGTGTTTACACAACCAGGCTAGAAATGGAAAATAGAGAAAATAGCTCCTTGAGAAAAGAGTTGTTCATCAGCGCATTTCTTTGCACATTAATGACAGCAGTTGGAAACGTTGTGCATACACAGTGACAAGGAAAAACACTGGTAGTTCTCCCTAAATTGCCTTTAGCAATCTATCAGCCAAAGCTGTTATTGAAACAAAGAGGTTACTCCGTTTTACTTTTTACTCCCTACATTTTAAAACCTCCAATTACCATACAAAATATAATGCTTAGAAAAACACAGACTTGGGTTTGGGATGTGAGTGTAAGGAATTAAAGTCATAATTTCCCATTCAGCAAACTCAGGGTGAAAGTCTACACAGTCCTCTAATGGAATGATGCCTTCCTAGCTGATCTCCTGGCACTATCTTCCCTGGAGTGTAGAATGTTTACTTGGTCATGGTATTATTATTACTAATATTATTATTATTATTATATGGTTACTTGGTTTACCCATGTTAAAAAAACAAAATGACATTCAGTCTGGCCAACTCCAATACTCCAACTCCAGAATGAATTTTTACAGTGGTTACAAATTCCAGGAATTGGGGAGTCCATGATGGAAACATTTGTTCCTAGGAAACAGTATGTGTGTGGGCACTGGAGTCTGTGGCCACAGTGAAGACTATAGAGAAAGGAATTGGCATACCATATTCTATACACATAGAAGTTCACAAATCTCACCCACCCTTATTTCCCCGATACATCATTCTGATGCAGGCATGAGGGGGAAAGAGGAGCATGTGAGCAGTCAACCCTTGTAACCTTCTTCAGTCTTAAGATTCTTGTTCTTTTAATCAATGACAATGATACTACTAGAGCTGCACAGCGAGTAGTGGCAAAATTAATCAGATTCATGACTAATGAGCATTTTTCCATTTTGGCCATGTTCCCAGTTTGTGAACAGTGCTGCTGAAAGAGAAATAATACTTTAGGTAAAACTAATCAAGTTTTCCTTTTCTTTCTTTTTTTTTTTTTAATTTGGAAAAGGGGTACAGGGAAAGGAATATTTATAGGTTCATCAGATCTCAGAGTTAGAAATGACCATCTCAATCATTCATGATTTAAAAGCAATAGAGGGTGACTAGGTGGCACAGTGAATAGAGCACTGGCCCTGGAGTCAGGAGGACCTGAGTTCAAATCCGGCCTCAGACACAACACAAAACTAGCTGTGTGACCTTGGGCAAGTCACTTAACTCCAATTGCCCTACCTTCCCCCTCCTCCAAAAAGCAAAAAGAAAAATCTAAAAAACAAATAAATAAAAGTAATGGAAAGTTATTACTGACACAGGTTTTTCTTTCCAATTTTTGCTTTGCTTTTTAAGTATATCAAACAGGCATAGCAGAAAAAAGAGGTCAAGCAGGCCCAGATAACTCAAGTCTTCTTAGGTTTCCCCAAAAGCTTGAAAGTACATTTTTAACTCAGGATACCAACACAGAGAAGGTGAGGAAAGAAGAATCAGGAAAGGAGTGGGAATGGTGAGAAACATTTGGACCAGTTAAAGAAGATTCTTCTCCCAGACAGAGACAAGCGATTTAGGATACATGTTCATTTTTCTCAAAACTTTTATTGATATATTTTTACAAATCATTGCAAATTTATGAAAGATATCTTGTAACACATTAAAATCATCAAGTAAAATTAATAATACTTATTAGCTGCATGACTCTGGGCAAGTCACTTAACCTCTCAACTTCAGTTTGCTCATTTGTAAAAGGGGAGTAATAATATCCCCTTCCTCACAGAGTTGCTAGAATCAAGTGCGAAAATATATGTAAAGTGATTTGTAAATCTTATAATTTTATGTAAATGTCAGTAATTAGTATTATTATTAATTAAGTAATTAGTGACATAAAAATGTGAGAATAGGCTTTTAAAATACACAAAAGTCTCATACTTAAAATATCATGAATGCTTTCATCAAGAAGAAATACTACAGGCAGCTTTCAGATGAAGAAATTAAAGCTATTTATAGTCATATAAAAATGTTCTAAATCACTATTGATTAGAGAAATCCAAATTAGCTAAGATACCACCTCATACCTATCAGACTGGCTAGTATGACAGAAAAGGAAAATGATAAATATTGGAGGGAATGTGGGAAAACTGGGACCCTCATGCATTGTTGGTAGAATTGTGAACTGATCCAACCATTCTGGAGAACAATTTGGAATTATGCTCAAAGGGCAAAACTGGGCATGCATTTTGATCCAACAATTCCACTACTAGGTCTCTATCCCAAAGAGATCAAAGAAAGGCAAAGGGACCTATCTATACATAAATATTTATAGCAGTTCTTTTTTGTTGTGGCAAAGAACTGGAAAATGAGGGGATGACCTTCAATTGGGGAATGACTAAACAAGTTGTGGTATATGATTGTGATGGGGTACTATTGTACTATAAGAAATGACAAGCAGGATGTTTTCAGAAAAACCTGGAAAAACTTACACAAACTAATGTAAAATGAAGTGGGCAGAACCAGGAGAATAGTGTACATAGTAACAACAATATTGTATGATGATTAACTGTGAATGACTTAGCTCTTCTCAGTAATACAATGATCTCAGACAATTCCAAAGGACTCATGATGAAAAATTCTGTCCACATTCAGAGAAAGAGTTGATAGAAGCTGAATACAGTCCAAAGGATACCATTTTTCACTTTATTTTTTCATGGTTTGTTTTTTATTTTGTCCTGTTTTTTTTTTCTTTCACAACATGACTAATATGGATGTATGTTTTACATGATTGTATCTATATAATCAATATAAAATTGCTTACCACTTTGCGGGGAGGATGTAAGGAGGGAAAAATTTTAGAAAAAGAAGGTTGTCTTCTGAAACTCCTTATAATTGCTTGACTGAAGATAAATTCTTTTCAAAGGAGTCATCCCTTCTGTTGCCCATAAGAGTTAGCCCTTGAACTGGCTTGAGTTTTTTCTATGCATTTTCTCAAGTTCACTCTCTAGAACATCTAGTTGGCCTTTTCTCTGTTTCTCTGATCAAAACAAGGGGCAGGGCAAGGTGTGCAGGCTTCCACATCCCAAACTATCCCCCAAGCTATAATAGTTCATTACAAACTTGCATGACAGTGTGTACATGTACTAATATACAACCTGAAGGGGGAGCTGAAGGACACTGTTCTTGAATTCCCTAGGCAGTGTGATACTGGAATTTAGCTTTCTAGCAAGAGATGGGAGATTTTCTTGGAGGCATTAGCTTTGAAGGTTGATATGGTGGGTAATCCTAAAATTGAGTCCTGAAACCATCTCTTCTGGAAAAAGAACATAGTGTGGATAGGACATTAGATTTGGAGTCAGGAAGACATGAATTCAATTCTGCCCTGGACACTTAATAGCCTTTGTGACCCTGGTCAATCCACTTAACCCTTCTTTGCCTCTGTTTTCCCTATGTAAAATGAGGTGGTTGGACTAGATGCCCCCTATGTTCACTTCCAGCTTTAAATCTAGAATCCTATAAGAGATTTCCTGATGCAGTGTCCTTTTTAGAGAAAGAAGCAGATGGACCATAGATTTCAAGTAGTATCCTACTCGAAGAGCAAAGCCAGTAAGTTGCTTGGACACAATGCATGTCTAACAGAAAGGGGATTGCCTGTTCAGCAGCTGCAACATGTCTTTACCATTGGGATCTATAAGTGCTGCATGCTTCTACATTGTCTTCCTCTGACCCCTATGCATTTTTCTGTGGTGAACTAAATGAAGTTTATCCTATATCTGGTAGTTACATTATACATTGAATTCTTGTGTAGAAGTTAGGGACTGGAACTCTGTCACCTACATTTTGGAAAAGCTAAACACACTATAGCTAAGCTTTATTTGAGAGATTTTCCTGAGGGCAAACTCAGGGGCAAAAACCAAAAAGAGAAATTGATCATTTTGAGATCTGGTCCCCAGGAACCAACCCAATTCATGTAAGTCCATAGTATTAGGGAGTCTGGACTATTAGTTAATAAAAACAATAGCTAGTATATATGCAAACAACACATTTAAGTATAAAGCACTTTATACATTTTATCCTCACAACGCCCCTGGAAGGTTGATGCTGTTATTGTCCCATTTTACAGATGAAGAAACTGAGACAGAAAACTGTTAAGTGACTTGTCCAGGGTAACAGAGTTAGTAAGTGCTTGTGGACAGATTTGAATGTAGGTCTTTGTGGCTCCAGGTCCAGAGTTTTGTATATTGTAAAACTTGCTGCCTTTTATGGCAATATAAGGAAATAGAAAGTGGGCCCCTGGCTTCATTGAGCAATGCCTTTGACCTGGCCTATATAAAAGAACATGTCCAAGTTAATTGCTGCCACTGTCAGTGAGTTTTGGATTCATAATCATGTCTTGTCTCAAATATTGGCTCTCACATTTCACTTTGGGACAGTGAGCAAATTACTTAGCTCCTCATAAGTCCACTTTCCACATCTGTAGAGATAGAGGATAATAATACTTACATTACATCCCTTACAGTGCTAATATGAAGAAAGTAGTCAATACACCTTCACTGCTATGCAAATATGGGGGTGTTGCTATTGTTGGCGTAGGGTGCTCTATCTCTATTTAGACATCTTGGTGGGAATGTCCCTATTGTTCATCCCATGATGAATAATGCTTAGCATTATGTATGAAATTTACTTCTTTTTGTTTTAATTTTATTTTTCTTATAATAAACGAGATTGGTGCTGAGCAAATTCAATTGAGACATTAGTACATATTATTTGCTAATTTTCCTCTGGCTTATACTGTGAAATGACAGACATATCTCTCTGGAGGAAAAGAAAAATCTCTCTTCATTAGAATTACTAACATCATACCTAAGCATGTAGCACATCTTTAAAAACAACAGATTTGAAGATAAATGGATAGTTTTATTAGAAATATTAATCATACGATTCAAAAATAAGAAATACAATATGAATGCAAAAGAGCTAAGTGTTTTTTCATGCTTGTCACAGATGCTTAAAGTTATAATGGGAAAATAATAACAAATTAAGTAAACAGAACACAATGATTCTGATGAGTATAATCTGAAATTTTACTGTTTATGTTATCTCTCTCTCTCCAGTAAGTTGTAGCAGGCAAACACACAGTGAGTACTGTGTGGTTGCTCCTATTTCCTAGGGCTTAGGGAAGTTATTGATTTGGTTGTTGTTATTGTTTGAAATTGAGAAGGCTGGAAAGAGGACAAGGTGGAGATACACAATAAAGACAGCAATTTAAAATGTCAGGAGTAATAAAAATATACCAAGTGGGAGAAAGCAACTTTATTAGAACACAGCTACAGAGAGAGGTAAAAATCAGTAAAAGTGAGTCTCTAGTATATAAAATTATGTGAAATTGGGCCCCAACTCATAAATTCTGTAATTTATAAATAATGTGACATTTTACACTGTTCCTTACTCTTGGTGGAAGCCAGATTATGGAAGCCAGTCAATTGATAAATATTTTTAAAGTACTTACTATGTGCAAGGCACTACGCTAAGTGTTATGGTCTCAAGGAGCTCACATTCTAATGGGAGATGGGGAAGTCAATACTGCAAACAACTATGTAAGTATATTTATACATACATAGACAAATGCATAGACATATGTGTGTATATACATGTATATATGTATGCTAATCTCAGAGTGAAGGCCCTGGTGGTGAAGAAGGAAAGGCCTATTGTGGAAGACAGGATTTGAGCTAAGTATTGAAGGAAGCTAGGAGGTTTATATTTTATGCTAGAGACAATAGGGAATAACTGGTGATTTTTGAGTGAGTGACAAAGTCAGACCTATATTTGAGGAATAGGATATGATACCATATGATAAATATTTATTAAGTGCCAACTATTTGCGAGAGCTAGTGGGGATACAAATAAGAAAGATAGTCTCTTCTCTCAAGGAGCATACAATTTAATGGGTGAAGACAAGACACAAAAGGAAACTGAAAAAGGCAGGTGGAGTGCTTGAAGGTCCTTAGCTCAGGGACATGATGAAGATGGAGGTGGAGCTAAAACCAAGGACAGCAGCTGGTGGCAGATAAAGAGAGAGCTGGCATTTTCAGCCCTCTAGAAAGGGAGGCTGTAGGAGGAGTTTTTTGCTCTACCCTCTGGTCCTCCAATCGGTGAGATAGAAGCAACTGAGGGTATTGATGAGATGTGGGAAGCAAAGCTGAAGCATTCTCCATGATGACAAGTTAACTGGGTTATGTGTGTATCTGGTGATGAGTTTATAATGGGCAGGGTATAATGAAGATGATGGTAGAGGCAAACCAAATAGAGTAGCTGGTGAATATTAGTTTGATAGCTGTAGATGTATTGTAGAGGAGAGAGACTAGAAGTATACAACAATCTAAAAGCTATTCAGAGACCCTGGAGGTGGACACAGCCATTAGAAGACTATTGCAGGGAGGCCAGGTGGCTCAGGGGGCAGCCAGGTGGCTCAGTGAGTAAGAGCACTGGCCCCAGTGTCGGAATGACCTGGGGATCGAATCCGGGCTCAGATACTTAGCACCACACACAGAAATAACTGGCCGTGTAACCTTGAGCAAGTTACTTAACCCCGATTGCTTTAAAAAAAAAAAGAAGACTATTGCAATAGTCTTAACAAGAAGTGATCAGGCCTGGACAGAGACAGAGGTTGTGTGAGTGGAGAGAATAGAAAAAATGAAAGAAATGTTGTGAAGGAAAAATTGGCAAGATTTGGCAGTTTATGGATAAGAATGTTGAGGAAAGGAAAATAGCCAAGACAACTCCAAGACTGTAACTTTGGTAAATGGAAGGATGGTGATACCCTCTACAGGAATAGGGAGGTTTGGGTGAGGGATGGGTTTGGAGAAAAATATAAATTATTTTTTTGGAACTGTAGGTGTTTGACTCAATAAGATGCCCCATGGGATATCTAAAACTTTTTTTAGTCCTCTGGATTTTATCTTCACAATATCTTTTTCATTCATTCCCTCCTTTCAATTTTTACCATCACCACTATTACCACCCTATACTAGGCACTCATTAACCTTTATTATGGTCCTCACTTTATCATTTAACTTGAATTATATGTACAGTTTTCTTCGTCACTGTACAAGATGCTAAACATCTTGGGTGTTTTACTCATCTTCTAAATCTTATAGCATTAAGCACATTTCTTTGTCTATAGTAACTACTCAACAAATACTTATTGAATTAAATTATCACTGTCTCAACCTCAAGAGAATGTTTTCAGAGGATCATATATTTAGGAGTTGGAGGCAAACTTAGAGATCATCTAGTCCAAACCTCCTCCCTCCCCCCTCATTTTATACCTGAGAAAACTAAGGCACAGAGAAGTGAAATTATTTGTCCAAGGTTACATATATAGGACAAATAACAGAACTAGAATTTGAGTGGAAGCCTTTTGACTCCAGAACCAATTCTCTTCATACACACACACATACATATGTATATATATATATATGTATACATGTATATATACATACTTGCACTTGATAAAAATGTAATACTAAATTGTGAAGCTATCTATATAATTGTTGAGCAATATACAATTTGCATATACAAATATGTATGTATGTATGGTGTCTCAAAAGTCTTAGTGAGGTTTTAAGCATACATGCATGCACAAACACACAAATATAAAACATTTATGCCTTCTCCAGAAGCATATTGGTATAGACACTAACTCTGTAGATTTTGATTCCCAGTGTGGGAGTTGTCAATTAAAGCAAATGCTAGGAATTAACCAATGTTCCAGCACTTTCTCATTTAGGAAGATTGAGAACAACTGAACAGCAAAGTCCTCAGTCCTAAACAATACTTAGTACTTAGTAAGTCAATATATATAAAGACTGTTAGGGCATTGTAATGTTAATGGATAGGAAGATCTTCACACATAGCCTGTGATCTCATGGAGCCTGAGTCACATGGAGCCCAACGTGAGAGGAATTTGCCCATGGAGGAGAGAGAGAGAGCGTGAGCAGAGAGTGAGAGCAGGCAGAGAAGAGAGGGAGAAACAAGCTATGAGTGGTTAGAGGGAGGAATTTGTCTAAAGGAACTTGTTTTTGTGGAAAGGTCTAATAGAAAGAAGGTTTAAGATGCTGGCGCTCCCTGGATTAGTGATAAGTACCTTGCTAAATCTTACCTCCTGGTATTCTAATGATGTCCCAAATAGATATTTTGCTTTTGCTTTTGAGGAAAAGAGTTTATTATATTTTGCGAATCTACCCTGGAAATACACATGTATTTTCATAGTGGCTACTGTGGGTATCACATTGGTGTTACAGATATTCATTGATATCTCTTGGAAACCAAACCTACATTTGAAATATAACCTTTTCAGAAACTTTGTATGCTTGGTTTTTGCTTTTTTAACTTTCCCTCTGATTTACTCCCTTCTTGCCATTTCTACTGCTTCACATTAGGAAGTAATCACTACATCTATGCAATTACCAGAATAGAGGAGAGATATTACATCAGATATCTTGAAGACTGTTGTGCAGATAGGGCTGTTGGTGAATGCAAATATCATTAAGAACCTGTAGCCTGAATACAGAATGTGGGATTTGAGGCACTGTATCCAATAAATGTGAATGTAGGTTTTTATTCTACATGCAACAAAGAGACAAAGGGAGTTCATTGAGATGTTACAAATTGAATTTTATACCATAGGTCCCTAAGATGACTCAAATTCTTAAAACCTGTGATTCTTCCCTCTTCTTCATCTATTACATTCAATCAAGTTGTCAAGTCTGGTCTATTAGACCTTCACGATTACATCTGCATCTGTCCCCCATGCTGTCAATTGCCTGGAGATTTATCTTTCATCACCTCTTTCCTGAACTAATGTAATAGTATTCTAAAGGGTCTTCTAGCCTCCAGTCTCTGCTTTGTCCAATTCATAATTAACAGAGCTGCCAAACTCTTTCTAAAGCTTAGCTCTGACTTTGTCACTTTCCTTCAGTGCCTATCTATCCACTGAAGAATAAAATGCAAAGTACAGGCTTTTATGGTGTGTCAAAGGAGCAGAATAGGTACCATGCTGAACTGGCAGTCAGGAAGTCCCAAGTACAAATCCTATCTTTGATACTGAATAATAGCTATGTGACCTTAGACAAGTAACCACTCTCATCCTTTGTTTCATCATCTATCAAGTAGGGATAATAACACTTGTAATGCCTACCTCAGATGGCTGTTGTGAGGTCAAAATGAGATAAAGTATGTAAATTATTTTGTGAATTTGCACTATAAAATCCAAGTATTATTATAGTTCTAATCCACATGAACAACCTTACTTTATAAAACTCTCTTCCTAGGACATTATGTTTCAGACAGACTTAATTTCTAATTATTCTCTAATCCCTTTCTTCACTTTTACACCTCCATACATTTTATCCTTATCTTTCACTCTTGGAATTCACTTCCTTGAACTTCTTTGCCTTAAAATTTTTCTCTTCCTTTAAGGTGTATCTCAGGTGCCATCTCTTCCGTGAAGCTTTTTCTGTTCCTTCAGCTAAAAGTGATCTCTCTCCCCTCAAAGTTTCCTATGTCATTTTGTCTAGAATTCCTCCTTAACCTCTACCATAAATGATGTTGTATTATAATTATTTGTGTATATGTCATACCTCCCCTGGCTATATTGTTTTTCTTTTCTCTATTCTCCATGCCTAGGACCATGTCTTTAAAAAAACTGAAATTCAATAAATATTAGAGAACAGATCAATATATTTCAAAGTGTATATGCCTCTATGTATGTATACACACAACAAACTTCAGGACATGACCACACCATGCCTTACACTGATATTTTTGAGTTGCTACGTTAAAAAAAATATTACTTGATGGCAAAATTACAGATATGATTCTCTGTGTAATCATCTAGGCTAAGTCTCCCATGACAGATAATCTCTCAATCTTGCACTGGTCCAATACTCAGTGACTTTTTGCCTTGGTAGGACCTGCCAGATCTTATAATATGATGCAACATTTTTTTTTTTTGGCTTTTTGGAGGGGGGTGGGCAGGGCAATTGGGGTTAAGTGAGTTGCCCAAGGTCACACAGCTAGAAAGTGTTAAGTGTCTGAGACTGGATTTGAACTCAGGTCCTCCTGACTCTATTCACTACTCCACCTAGCTGCCCCTGATGCAACAATTTTTAGGAATCCAGGATTATCTCTATGTACCTATTAGGCATTGGAGTAAGACTTTACTGGAATATATACTCCCACATATGTATGTTCTTATACATTGCATTGCATGTGTACATGCACAGACATGCACAGGCACATATGCATATGCACATATATATATATACAAACATACACAAACACACATATATGTATGTATAATTTTGTTGCTCAGTTGTTTCAATTGTATCTGACTTTTGTGATGTCATTTGGATTTTTCTCAGCAAAGATACTGGAGTGGTTTATCTTCTCTTTCTCTACCTCATTTTACAGATGAGGAAACTGAGGTAAACAGGGTTAAGTGACTTGCCCAGAGTCTCACAGCGTAGGAAATGTCTGAGGATGTATTTGAATTCAAGTATTCCTGACTGCAAGCCTGGTGCTCTATCCACTGTGTCACCTAGCTACGCAAGTTATATATAAATGATCAGGGAAATTTCTGTTCAAATTAATATGGTTAAAGGGTGAAAAATCTGTTCTTGAGGCTTTGTTAACTTCATTTGCTTTGGTCTTCTGACTCAGGGGATGAATCGATTGGCTTCAATTGGTGTGGAGCACAGCCACTCATTTGTGTTCTACAAAAAAAAAAATTGAGCTAACTGCAGATTTTGCTCTTTTTGCCCTTTATCTTCTTTGTAGGTCGGGCCAAACAGCAAGACAGCTCTGAGAGTAAGTAGGAGTAATGATGGGAAACTCTGTGTACAGCCTTTCCCTATGGCTGCCTTGGGAAAGCAGGACTTTGCAGTTATTTGTGGTCTCATCCACACAGCCCAAGAGAAAAGATTTTGTGCCTGCTAGAAATAAAGCTTCTGGACTGAATAGTGAAGAGCCAATGGCACATCTTAGCTAAAGAGCTGGTGGGTGGTGGAAAGAGAAACTCTGTGACTGAGTAGTGGAAGTTCCTGAACTCTACCCTGATAGAAGAGAGGGAAGGGTTTCCTGGGTATTATAAATCTTAGAGACTTTAGGGACTCAGTCTTTTTGAGAGAGAAGGGGGATTTTTGGGTAGCACCAACTTCTAGTGAGAGCAGGAGGAACATCAAGGCCCCAGTACAGTTGGATGCATTACTGGTTTTGTCCTCCACTCTTATCCTGAAATTTTCAGCCAGTACAGGCCCAATGGGAAGTGGATTGCCTTTCTAGTATTCCTTTCAAGAGTAGTCCAAACTCTTAGGATGGAAGTGAACTCCCTCCATAAAGATCAAAGTGAAAGTGGGACTTAGAATAATGGGAAGATGGGGTTCCCTCTAGGAAGCCCAACTTATTTCTCTTCCAAGAGGATTACAAACCATAAGGTGGAACTATGAATCCAGGGAACTGACTAGGGTCTGAGGGGAAAATAGAACTCACAAAAGGAGGAGGAGGATCGTACAATTTGCAAATAAATGTCTTTTTCTGCATTTTCAATAAGGGTAAAATAAAGTGTGTCCCGTACCTTATATAAACTATTACATTGCAAAATAGCATAAGGATTTTGGCATTATTCCTATCAGTGTGAAACCAGATAGTAGTGATATTCTGAAATTTTCCCAAGGAAACTCTTGATAGTCTTAAAAGGAGATATAAACCTGGGATAATATCTATCTCAAGATCAAACTTAACTTCGGTTATCATAAGGCTTGAGATGCTGAGCAATGAGTTACAGGTATATACTAAATTATTTCAAATAAAAAGAGTAAAACATTACTTTAAATATAATTTTTTCATTTATTATTGAAATTTTAAAATCTATATCTAGATTATGCAAACTATATTTTAAACATTCACTTCAGAAATTGAAGGTTTCTCTAAATGTCATTTTACATGTTCTTTTTCATTCAGTTAAATATGTGACTACAAACTATAGAGTAGGGTCAGATACCAGTCATTTTCTTTGCTTAGTTCTTGTTATTATAAAAAAATTTTTTATTGATACTAACTAAATATCTTTACTTTTTTTTTTTTTTGCTTTTTGGAGGGCAATTGGGGTTAAGGGACTTGCCTAAGGTCACACGTCTAGTTTTTGTGTTAAGTGTCTGAGGCTGGATTTGAACTCAGGTCCTCCTGACTCTAGGGCTGGTGCTCTATTCACTGAGCCACCTAGCTGCCCCAATATCTTTACTTTCACAGAAGATTTTTATGTAAGTCCCTACTAATTTTATTTCTAGAGATTTTTATTAGTAAAATCATTAGTTTATTTTTAAAATTTTGATTTTCCCACTAAATGTCAAGAGAACTTTGATAACTTCCTTCTTTCATTTTATAAAATTATCACCAAAATAAAGATTGTGTTATTAGTGATCTCTCCTCTGATCCAAGTAAAACAATGAACCTAATTTAAAAAAATCAACTCTATAAAGCCTAATACTTTCTTTTATTTAAGCCTTATTTCATTTTTTGGTGAGATATAGACAAACCTGATTTACTGTCATTTCTATGAATAAATGCAAGAAATGGCCCTTGTTTTCCCCCACTTATTTTAAAATCAACTCTAATATTCAATTAGTGTTTATGATAATCAGTAGATCACAGCAAATAAAACATTATACATGAGACTACAATAATTAAGTTAACTTAATGGATATCATTAAGTAACAGACATTTCAGACTGCCCGTTGATAGGTGGCTAACTGGAAATAAGATTATTGCAATCTGTCGCAGTCCAAGACACAGCAAGCAACTACCCTAATCCAGGTGTGGGGTTACTGGAACCTTCTGGAACCAGGAAATTCATTGAGAATGACAAGAGAGGTTCTTGGTGACTGCATTGAGATAGGCACAATTTGCCTTCTTTGTCAATGGTGTTTTTATTTTACAGGTTTTAGGAAGTAAAAGGTTTGGGGGCAGCTAGGTGATACAGTGGATACATGCCTTGATCTGTAGTTGGGAAGACCTGAGTTCAAATACAGACTCAGACACTTACTAGTTGTATGGCCCTGGTGAGTCATTTAACCCTTGTTTGTCTCAGTTTCTTCCTCTGTAAAATGGGAATAATGATGGCACTTATCTCCCAGGGTTGCCATGGAGATCAAATGAGATAATCATTATGAAGAACATGATAAAATGCCTGGCACATAGTTAATGCTATGTAAATGGCGGCTAATATTATTTGTCAGAAGTAAAATTAGTGTTGGTCCACAGACCAATAGTTGATAAACACTGATTTATTTCATTCCCTATTCCTCTTGCCCTCCTACTTTCAATCAGAATTAGTCACAAATAATCTCAGAAAGAACAGTACTGGGGCGGCCAGGTAGCACAGCGAGTAAGAGCACCGGCTCCAGTGTTGGGATGACCTGGGGATCGAATCTGGGCTCAGATACTCAACACCCTCCCAGAAACACCTGGCCGTGTAACCTTGAGCAAGTTACTTAACCCCAATTGCTTAGGGGCAGCCAGGTGGCTCAGCGAGTAAGAGCACTGGCTCCAGTGTCGGGATGACCTGGAGATCGAATCCCGGGCTCAGACACTCAGCACCCACCCAGAAACACCTGGCCGTGTAACCTTGAGCAAGTTACTTAACCCCGATTGCTTAGGGGCAGCCAGGTGGCTCAGCAAGTAAGAGCGCTGGCTCCAGTGTTGGGACGACCTGGATCAAATCCGGGCTCAGACACTCAGCACCACACCCAGAAATAACTGGCTGTGTAACCTTGAGCAAGTTACTTAACCCCGATTGCTTAAAAAAATATATATATTTTACATCCAGAGAGAAAGAAATGAGTAATAAGAATAAATGCTATTCCCTGTCATGACATGAAGGGAAGATTCAGGTTTGGATTAACTAATGGTTTTATTTTTTTTTTAAAGCAGCTATCAGAAATGTCAGAGATCAGAAGACCAAAAATTCTTTGTGGAAAGAATGAAAAGTATATATGTGGTCCGTAATGGGCAATAATAGGAAAAAGAAAATATGAGTTGGCCTCGTTGACCATGGCATAATTTCTGCAAGTCCACTATGACTCAAAGCAACACTACTATTTCTAGTAAGGATGTATCAGTCAATCACCTTATTACTCCAAATACCACTCTCTTTGACTCCAGTAACCACTTGTCATAGGCTTCATGAAACTGCCAACATCCAATATTAATGAAATCTATAATATGGGAAGAGAATTGACACATTTTCAATGAAATCCCCACTAATATTAATGGTGTCTTAATTCCTGAGATTGTGCACTTAAAAAATACATAAGCTGAGCAAGTCCACAAGGCAAACATGATCTAAAGATATTGAGTATAGGCTCAGTACTGGAAGTTTCTTGGTTAAATTTATTTTTATGCCCCCTGTAAAATGCAGTGGTCTTGTGTCTTTGTGACAGTTTTTCTAACTATCTAACAGGTATAAAAATATTTATATTTCAGACATGGCATTAATAGATCTGTATAGATATTTTTGGACACTTGGTTGGGGAAGAAAGCTCTTTCAGATTTAGGAAACAGTAAAAGCCAATTTTTCAAACTACTTTCTATAAAGAGAAGGTCCCAGTTTACCATTCTTATGTGTTTTGATCATATAATTATAATTGATATTACTAATCATGACCTCGGGCAACACAAAGTATTGAAGTACCCTGTAAATTGTCAAAGGATGATTGAGTGATGTTCAGGATGATTGAGTGATGTTCAGGATAATTGTTTTTTTTTTGCTAAATGTTTTTCATTGTACCTGAATTATTTGAAAATTGGAGATCCAAATATAGTGTATACACATGTATTATATACTTATACACAAACATACATACACATATACATAAATTTAGATTAGATCTCAAATGTCTTGAAAATTAGAGATCTATGTATAGTGTATATATATATACATGTATACATACATATATAGGTACATATATACACATATCACATATATTTATCAATACAATACATACCATATATACTTTGAGTTTTCAACATACATACACATGTATAATATATAATAAACTATTGAATAATATAAATATATGTATTATGCGGGTATATATAATATATGCATATATTATATATTTTGTATATAATACATATACATAACACATCATACTATGTGTGTATGCATTATGTATGAATGTGTGTATGCATGTGCCTGTGGGGTGTAGTGTATTGTATGTATAAACAGTTTTATATATACATGTATACATATGTATATATGTATAGACACACACACACACACACACACACACACACACATATATATATATATATATATATATACACACACACACATATATCTTCCTAGTCACCAGATTATCTAAATAACTGGAATATCTTGACTATACCAGATAACACATTTTTTATGAAAATGTGTCCTATGGCTTTTTAAATAATGCTTATTCCCAAATGGTTGCTAAATGAATGAATAAATGAACTTTTATTGCATTAACTCAGGCCACTCTGATGTCTCAGCCACTTCCTGGTTTTTCCATGCCAGACTGTCTGCTCTTCAACGACTACCTCTCCCCACTTTCCTGACTGAAGGTCCCACCATACCTGTGTGACCCTGGGTTCTGATTTGTGAGCTTTCCATTTATCTCATCCTATCTCCATGCCACTTCCCAACATTTGCCTGCTATGCTGCCTGTATACCTCCTACTTCAGACTGATAACAGTAGTTAAATCAATGATACCATTTCTGGTAAGGACAGGTCAATCAATTGTCCTATCTACCCATTCTCTCTGATTTTCTTGTCCTAGGCACTACCCTTACATCAAGACTTCTGGCCCTTACTCACCTGAACATGTTATCTTTCTGTATTAAATTGTATGCTCCTTGAGGTCAAGGACTGTCTTACTTGTTTGCATTTGTATTCTCAGAGCTTAGCATAGTGACTGATGCTTATTAATTGCTTATTAAATTATTTTCATTCATTCATTTTTTTCAGTTGGCTGGAATACCAATAATATGTGATATTACTGAAGATAGAAATAAGCTTGGGTACTGAAGAGTCAGTTCTGAACAAAAGAAGGAATCCTTTGTTCATATGGGTGTTGTTGTTAAGTTGTTCAATCACGACTGACTTTTTGTCACCCTGTGAGTCATACTTTCCATGGGATTTTCTTGACAAAGATACTGGGGTCATTTGCCATTTCCCTCTCCAGTGGATTAAGGCAAAGAAGAGTTAAATTACTTGCTCAAGATCATTTAGACAGTAAGTGTCTAAGGCTGGATTTGAACTCAGGTCTTCCTAACTCTAGACCTAGCATTCTTTCCACTGAGTCATCTTGCTGACTCTTTCCATACTGGGAATCCTACCCCTGAATTTTTCTTCCTGATTCATCTACTTTTATTTAAATCCACCCATTCTTTAGGGTTTAGATCTACTCCTGTTATCTAAACCTCTAGGAAACTCGTGCCTCATATTTTAGCTGCTAGATGACATTGCCTCATATTATTAACTATTGTCTCGTGAGCATTAGTCTTATCTCAACATGTAACCCGCTGAGTTCAGGGACCTTGCCTTATACCGCTGTAGTCTGAACAGCAATGAAGAGTATCGAAGGCAGAGTCGACACTCAATAAATTCAATTAAACAAGCATTTATTTAGTGCTTACTGGCAGGCTACCGTGTGTAAATCTTGTTTTAATATTTGTGAGTATACAAATTAAAAAAGATTGCTATAATAGAATCACTAAAGCTGCACTGGTACAACGGGTACAACTCTCAGACTGTTTACAATCATAATTTTATAATGGTAACATAATAGTATTTCTTAAAACACCTTATATTTACATATGTGTATATATTCTAATTGATTGTATACACACATGTAAAAATATGTATGCACATATACACTCATGTATACATATATATGCATATACACATACACCTATTTATGTGTGTATACAAAGGTATCAATATGACATAGAAGGAAAGCTGCATGTGTTCAAAATCACATGACAAGATTAAATTCATTGAGTGGCACAACCAGTATTTTCCATGTGTCTTAACAGTGAATCCCAGGCTTTTGCCACTCTCTTATGGCTAGCTGCCTATAGATAGATAGATTAGATAGATAAATATGGATGGATGGATGGATGGATGGATGGATGGATGGATGGATGGATGGATGGATGGACAGAAAGACAGACAGATGGGTAGACTGATAGATAGAACAGACAAATGCATAGATAAAAATGGACAGTATGCAAAGCTCATGGATACTGAGAAGTAGGAAGGGGAAGGGAAAAACTACTTTTCAGTCAGTCAATAAGCATTTATCTAGTGCCTACTATGTGCCAAGCACTGTGCTAATTGCTGAAGACACAAAGAAAGACAAAAACACAGTTGCTGCACTTTAGCAACTCCCAGTTGAATGAGAGGGACAGCATGCAAATAGTCATATACAGGCAAGATATATACAGGATAAATTGGAAATCACCATTAGTATTAAGGGTGTATTTGTGTGTTTCTATGTGTGTGCATATGTGACCTTTTTATCTATTACACATCTCTATTCTATTCATGGCTACAAGGGTTATTCTCCCCCTCTCACCCCTGCTCTTAGTGGTTCTAACCTACTCCTCCCTATCGCTATCCCCCATCCTCCACCACCTTTACTAAATAAGGGGTTTACTTAACTTTTGACTGAGGCTTTTTTAGATTATTGAAAGGAATGTGTCAAAAATCAATAGCACTACCATTCTTTATGGTGAAGTTCTTGTCACAGATATTAGCAGGAAATCTACCTTTATATAATGCCAAGCCATTAATTCATGCTGTCTGACATGCTTGTTTCCCTAAAGACAACTTTCACTTAGCCTGCCCCAATTCTGAAAAATGAAAAATTTAATGGTGATAGTTGATAAGGTGCTATATTAGTAGCTTTGTTTGAAGGCTATTTCTATTTCTATGTCCTCTTGGGTATATTTCTGGTAAATTTTTAAAAAGCTGCTATTCTCTCCTACACACTGGCAATGGCCTAAGTGAATAGAAATGATGCATGGGGTATACTGACATTTTGAAAATTTGCTTAAGTGAAGTAACATAAAAATATATTGCTGAATGTTTTCAGCCTAAAATCTAGATGTTTGCCACTTAAAAACACCCAAAGGCTTCAACAGATCATAAAGTGACTTTGAAACTCTCAAGATTTTTTAAAAATTTAATTTAAATCATTATTTTTGTTTTTAAAACCTATTTTCAGATATTTCCTAGGCATTAAAATCAAACATTAAAGTTAAAGCTCTTACAGAATAGATTATAAACAAATCACCAAGAACTCTATGTGCTTGTTGAAACTCCACAGAAATGTTAGGTTAAGGTAAAATGCCATAGGAAAGTTAGTTAGACTATGTACAATTGGTGATGTTTAGAGCTGGCTAATTGCAACACTAACCAGCACAGGCTTCTGAACCTAAACATCATTTTATTTTTTAACAGAAAAAACAGCAACAAAAAGCTTGCCCTTAAGAAATAAAAAAAGGTCGGGTGGAAGCCATCTCACAGTTTGCCTGGACCTATGGAACATTCTTTATCACAAGTTACCAATATAAAATACAGGTAATCATGAATCAAGAAATCATTAGAATGGAAACATTAAAGGGACCGTTATATTTCCAGAATCTACTCTTTTTGGCTGTACTGCAAAGGTTAATGTTGGATCCAATAACCTTCTTATTCCCTACTCACATTTAGGCAACTGGCCCAGCTTTTCATTTGTAAGCAAAAATAAATGCCTTATTTATAGTAATGATAAATGAATAAAGCATTTGTTAAAAGCTTACTATGTGCAAAGCACTGTGCTAAGCACTAGATAAAAACAAAACAAAAAAAAATAGGGTAGTCCCCGATCTCAAGGAATTCACATTCTAATTGGTGAAACAACACACACATATATGTATGTTATATGCACATATATACACATATGTATATTGTGTGTATATACAAGTGTGTTCGTGTGTGTATGTGTGTGTGTGTGTGGCTCCAAGTCAAATGGAAAGGTTGGTCCTTAGAACAGATGTTAATGCCTTTTTAAAAATCTCATTTCCATTGATAAAATCAGATCAATTTCTTATATTGAATCATTTCACAGTGCCCAGGATCTTTATAAGAACTTTCTTTTTGAATCTTCTGTTGCACTAGGAGGAACAGTTAGTTGCTAGATTCCATCTCCACAGGGGTTGTTTCCCAGGATGATGGCTGTAGTTACTGGGTTAGAAGTATACCTGTTCTGAACATTGCACACAGTAACAGTAATATTGCAAGGATCAATGTTGAAAAAATTTAGCTACTCTGATCAAGACACTGATCCAAGACAATTTCAAAGGACCTATGATAAAAAATGACATCTACCTCCAGAGAAAGTACTTATGAACTCTGAATACCGATTGAAGCATGCTTTAAAAAAAAAACACTTAATTTTCTTGTTTTATTTTTTGTCTGTTTTCTTTTGCAACATGGCTAATATGGAAATATGTTTTGCATGACTTCACATATGTAAGCTAGATAAAATTGTTCGCCTTCTTAAGGAGGGTGGATGGCTAAAAGGGAGAGAATTTGCAACCAAAAAATTTTAAAAATAAACACTAAAAGTTTTTTCACATGTAATCAGGAAATATTTAACACAATAAACACACACATGTGTACATGTACATACACATACACAGACATGTACATATACATGTGTAAATTATAGCTATTCCAAAAGTTCTTAGGCTCAGGATCTTAGACAGACAGTGGTCAAGGTGGTGGAGATGACTCTTCTAGTACATGTTGCCTCCTGTCTCTCCTTCAAAGTGCCCTGTTGCTTCAGCTAGGCTGGCCAGCTGTAATGGAAATGCAAATTTAAAGATCTTCCCTGCCCCTAGGCTAAAGTACACCTGGAGCCTGGGGTGGGAGGCTTGTTTTTCAGTTGATACTTTTTCATTGGCCAGTGGGTCCAAAAGGTTGTTACATTCTCTGAGCCAGGAGAAGGCTATATAAGCCCTGATGTGTAGCTTTGTTTTGGGGCTCACTTTGAGAAGTGTTCTGTGATCTGATCAGATGAAACTCTGGAAAGACGTTGTCCAGAGCCCCCCGGCTTTGAAACCCAGATGTTGTTTGGTATGGATGTAATGGTTGGACAGTTTGGAAATCTGTCTACTTGATCTGTTTTTGTCTTGATAATTCTGTCTGTATACTCTGAAGTTCGGGGTGCTGACCTTTTTCCCCTGAACTAGGTGAATGATACATATCTGACTGATTAAAGTAAGCTTGTTAACCCATTTTGAGTTGCTTTCCTTTATCAAAGCAGATCCAAGAACCTATATTGGCAGACACCCTGGGGACACTGGGGTGCTTGCCGCTACACCTGCCTGTCCTGTGGGTAGTATTGATTGGCAACTGATAGGATGGTTAGCCTCTTCTCTTGGACTCCTTGTCTATCTGCCTGTTCTTGGCAATTGGTCAGTAGTTGGTGGTAATGAAGAAGACTGACCGCTTCTACTTAATGATTTTACCTCTCAAAGGTGACTGAATGGGCATAATTGGTGGTTTGAGGGACACTGCTTTTCCAAAGGCTCTTGGGTTCCAGGTGCTGGTTGTTTCCATTAGGGTCCAAGAGTAGATGGTGGTCAAAGTGAAAGTGGGAGTAGTTGAACTGGCACTTGCCTCCTGCCTCTCAGAACTGGGTTCAAATCTTACTTCAGATCTTTTTGGCTGTGTCAAAATGGGTGTTATTTAATCTCTGTGACTTTCAATGTCCTTATTTGTAAAACTTGTAGAACAATACATGTACTGTGATTATTGTGAAAAAACGATCACTTTGTAAACACAAGTTATGTATACTTAAAACATTCATTGAGATTTTGCTAAGCACTCCACCCAGCAAAGTGATAGAATTCAATTCAAAATTTATTTAGCTGCCTGTTTTGTGCAAAGCACTTTGCTAGACGCTAGAGGGGTAGAGGGCAAGGAGACAAAAAGGTTAAATAGATAGGATCTCAGATTATGGTCTAGATCAGGGAACAGATACACATATAATGATAATTCCATAGTATTTTAAAGCATACAAAGTACTTTATGAACATTATTTCATTTTAGCCTTAGAATAATCCAGAGAGGTAGGTGCTCTTATTATCTCCATTTTACTGATGAAGAAAATGAAGTTAAGAGAGGTTGTCACACAAGGCTACAAAGTTAAGAAATATTTGAGGTCATATTTGAACTCTGGTTGTTCAGACTCCAAGGACAAGCACTCTATCCACTATACCACCTAGCTGACTGAAGGGATCTTAGAGAACATAGTATCTAGCATCATTTTGCAGACAAACAATTATTGAAGGGAGTGGAAACAGTGACAAAAAAAAATTTATACAAAAAGAGGAAAAATGGAAAACTTTCAATTCAGGGTAAGGATAAAATGTTGAGTTGCTGCATTGTCAGTAGTGCTAGGAATGTTTGATAAAGTAATAAAACAATGGGAAAAGGAACCCACAGGCCCAGTTGAGTTCAAGCTCTATATGAGAGTTTATATATAAAAAGTATGTGATAAAATGGGCATCTAGGTGCTACAGTAGATAGAATATCAGGCCTAGAGGCAGGAAGACTCATCTTCCTGAGTTCAAATATGGTCTCAGACACTTACTAGGTATGAGACCTGGGACAAGTCACTTAACTGCCTAAATTTCCTGTTTGTAAAATGAGCTAGAGAAGGAAATGGCAAACCATTCCAGCGTCTTTGCTAAGAAAACCCCAAATAGGGTCACAGAGAGTCAGACAGGACTAAAAAAAACAAACGACTGAATAACAACTGAAAATGTAATAAAATGCAGTGACATGCCAGATTATGCTGGTAGTGAAGATTTCCTTTACTAAAGTATGCAAGAAAGTAAAAGTATAAAAATGCCATCTTTAACATTCTAACTCTGTAATAGGCAGCTGTCAGGCTACAGACTTCAATTTCATCTAGTAAGTTTCAGGAAGTAAAAGAAAGGAGATTGCATCATAATAGATTTTTATCCTTATTCCTCACAATTCAGTCCATTAAATACAAATAGATGAAAACAGAGCTAAGGCATGAAAATCATCCTCTTTATATTTGGTTCATCTATTTGAAGGTCATCAGTCCCTGACCAAGAAAAATTTATGAGACATTTGGGGTTCATCTTTACAGCCCCAGACCTCCTTTCCATTTTCCTGCTCCTTTTCCTGTGATGACAACCTCTCCCTACAAGGTGCCCAGTGCCCTTGTGCTCTCTGTCCTTGCCCTCATATCAAAGACTTCTTTGAAATCCTTCACTCAGACTAAAGAGAAGGTGATTTAAGTTAAGAGTAGGTGAATTCAAAATGTTATTCCATGAGCAAAAATATTTTTTCAAAGCTTTTTAGGCTAAAGTACTGAACATGACATGGAATTTAAAGCAATAATAAATGGATTTGGAAAGATTTTGTGGATACATAGCTTTCAGTAAATTCTCTGATTTATGCCATAGAAGCCAGATACCATGTTATCTAATATTAAAATGAGATAGAGGATAATTTTATCAATTTTTATATATCAATATTCATTCTCTTTTGCCATCAAGTGATTCCTTGTCAAAAGGATTGAAAACAAAAAGCAAGCAGGTTAGCAAAACCAACAAACATAACAAACCACATCTGACTGAATATGCAATACACATTCATACTCCCTCACTTCTACACTGAAGGGTGAGAGTGTACCAAATATTAATCAATAAACCAACAAATAAATTGATGTTAGAACTCTGAGCAATTCAGTGATAAAACTTGAGTCCAGAGGACTTTAGATGAAAAATGTCATTCACCTTCTGTCAGAAGGGTTGAGGACTTATAAAATACAAGAAGGAAACATACTTTCAGACATGCTCAGTATGAAAACTTTTTTTGCTCAACTATGCATGTTTGTGATGACAGCTTTATTTTTCTTTCTTTAAAAAAAGTCATTGAGGAAAGTTCAAAGAATAGACTGTAAATACTTGTAGAAATAAATACATAATTTTATTTTTTTAAAAATTATTTATCCCTCTCTTGAATCTTCAGTCTCTTCCTATTAACTGGTTCCCGCCCTACTCCCTTTACATACCTTTTCCCCAACTCTTAAAAAACCTTCACTAGTCTTACTATTCCCTCAAGTTATGATCTTTATTTCTCTTCCCTTTTATAGGCAAACTCCTTGAAAAAGTTATCTATACTTGTTTCCACTTAAATCCCTTTCACTCTCTTCTCCATCCACCCTTTGTAATCTGGCTTCCAATCTTATCACTCAACTGAAAATATTCTCTTATTTGTTGCTGATGATCTCTTAATTGGCAAATCTAATTGTCTTTTCCCGGTCCTCATCCTACTTAATTTATCTGTTTCACTTGATTCTGTTTACCATCCTCCCCTTCTGGTGAGAAACAATGGGAGGAATTTTGTTTTCATTCTATTAAACGTACTCCTCCTATCTCTGAGTGACAAAAGAATGTAAATCAGAGGTGACTGGTTCTATTCTGAGCTGTGATCTAGCAGAACCAACCTTCTGATCAGGTAAAAGGTTAGAAGTTTGTGAGCATGCTTAACAAGCGGTTTGAGGGGGACATGACTTGGGCAGTTCAAGAGTCTCTACCTAGCCAATGGAGAATGAGGAGGAGAAATTCAAATTGGGAGCAGCATGAAAGGCTCATATTTGTCTGAGTCCCTGTACTACATTAATTCAGAAAGAATATATGTAAAATAAATGTAAAGAAAACGTTCCTGGCTTTTCAATGAATATTGTTTATTTCTAGACTAAGGATGTCTCTCACATTCTGGTTATTCTCTTCTTGTTTAGCTCCCACCTATCTGACAGATTTCAAAAACAGCAAATAAAATCCTCTGGGTGGTGAATGAGAAATACAATTAATGTATGTTAAGGATCAGTTATCCATTTTCCTACCACATCCATGTTGAGAAAAAAATTTAAGAAAAAAAATTTTGCATATAATTTCCCCTCTAATACATTTTGTAACCAATTTAAGAGTCACTGAGTTACTGGAAGAGACTTCCTCAAATAAAACACATTTGATCCTTACTAGAGAGAACAAGGATTACAGTAAAGATAGAGCTGGCTGCTGCCAAAGGACCACCCAGCATGGTGTGCCCACATCAAGGGAGGTATTTCGCTCTGTGAGTGAAGCAGAATTGCAGCAGGTCAAAAGAAATGGGAGATACTCAAATATAGAGACATCTCCACCCCAAATGTTCATATGGATTATTTGTGCCTGACAGGTGGTAAAGCATTCCAAGCTAGTATTGGTCTGATCAGCCACAGCTGGACACATTTGTACCTTGATTGCAACAAAGTGATGACATTTTGTTCCTCTTTAAGAAGAAAGGACAGCAACCAATCAATCAACAAACCAGTTTACTGCTTTCAGATTAACTGGATTATGGGAGGAAGGGAAGTTATGGAACAGCCCAGCTACTGCTACTACTATTTCTATTTCTAATCTTTGCTTGTCTTTGGGGGAAAATGGGGATGACTAGTTATTCATTCATTTGTTTATTCAACATGAATTATTCAAATTTATGAATTATTCAAATAAATTATTCAAAATTCAACATTAATTAACCCCGTATGTTGATTGAACCAATCAGGTGGCTCAATCAAGGATGGGGAAGTACAGCACTTTTCTTCTTTTCTTAACCAGATGTTCTTCAGTGGAACCCTAAACCTTAGACATTAAAGGAAGTGTAATCACAAATAATACTGCCTTTATGCATGATAAAACACCCTTTCTCTAAGTCACTGGGAGCTAGCTAATTTACCCTGAATTCTACCAACAGCTTTTTGATCAGAATAGCATATTTCAAGAATCTGAGACATACATAAATAAGGGAGCAAGATGATTGCATTTGGGTTTCAATGAACCTTGATATCCATTAATTTTGTCACTGCTTTTTTTAGTAAAAAGGGCAGTGAGAATCTTAAATATAAACAAAGGATAAATTGAAGTCATTGAAAAATTACTGCAGACTAGGTGGCACTAGGACCATTTCTGATAAAAAAAAATCCAGATAAAAATAAAGGGAAAAATACAAATAAATATAGTAACACAACTACACAAATGTTCCTATCATGTTTGAAGAAGCTTCTAGGCATTGGTGCCATTAAAAAAATCACTAAACATATTTACTACTGGAGGAGAATATTTCCTGACTTGGAAAATGGGCCCAGTTTTGGTGACTTATTTTGAAGTTACAAATTCTATTGTCATCAAGCAAGAAACAGCCAAGTTTCATTACTTCATTTCCGAAGAGTTGTCGAAAATAGCAATAGAATACAACCACAGTGAAGCAAACATCAGTATTTGGGAAGATATTACTCACTCAGATATACTTTCTGATGTCAATTGTCTGGCCAGACTGAGTCAGAAAAATCTAATATGGTTTAAAAGTTATGCCTCCTGAGGTCAATCATCATACAAATAACCTGAAAAAAATGCCACTAGTAGTAATGCTAATAATTGATGGCAATAATTGGGCTTCCTGCTATGCTAAATACTTAAACATATGATATAGTATCAATGGGGCAGGCAAAGTGTTGCCAAATTTCAATTAATAAGAGTCATTTAAATGGCAAATAGGAGAGCACATACTGCTTATGGCAGTTTTTGTAAACATGCTGTTGTGGTCTTAGTGGGCTCACATCTGGAATCTTAGTTTTTGGACTCCCTTCTGAGCAACATCAGATTCATAGCCCTGAGACAGTAAGCTAAGTTGAGACGATTGTTTTCACATGTGTATCACACCCTACTCCTACACAAAACAATGTCACTGGCTAAAACCATTGGAATATTAAGGGCACTTGTAAAATAATTTTTAGAGTCTGGAAAAGTGATTCATTCTGAAGCTAAAAGGCATGACATTTGCAGGTGTTCATGTGAGTGGTTTTTTAGACATATAACTATTCACAAATATGCATATATATTACATCATACATTCAAATTAGAGATTATCTGAATTTGGTAATGGAGAAAAGGAATAGCTGCTGATTTGATTTTTAAAAAGGTATACATTCACAGCACACAAATATATCCTTAAAATGTTATTTCTGGATTTCATTCATTGATCTCGCCATTGTACTATGGTTGAGGATGCCAGACATTAGTGTCAGGAGGAAATTTTCAGGTAATCTAGTTCATCTTCCCACTCAATACAGAAATTCCATCTATAATATCCCTGACAGAAAGTCTCTTGGTCTATCTTTGAACAAGTTCATGTACCATACATGAGATGGCTAATTTGAGGGGGCAACCTATTCCATTTTTGGACAGCTCTAACTGCTGAAATGCATGTTACTTAATAACAGCTAACATTTATATAGCAACTTAATATGCCCTAAGCATTGTTCTAAGTGCTTTATAATTATTATCTCATTTGGTCCTCATAATAACTTTGGGAGGTAGGTACTATTATTATCCCCATTTTACAGATGAAGAAACTGAGGCAAATAGGAGTTAAGTGACTTGCCTAAGGTCACACAATTAGTAAGTGCCAGAAGTTGAATTTTAATTCAGGTCTTCCTGACTTTAGGCTCAGTGTTCTATTCTGTGTACCACCTGTTACTTCCACTCATTACTTCTACTCTTCTCTAGAGCAGGGCTTCTTAAACTTTTCCCATTTGCAAGCCCTTTTGGAAAGTGTTAGTTGTCATTGCACAGCCTGTGGGCAAGCACAGTGCAAAGTCTAGGACCCACAGTTTAAGAGTAACAAGCCCATTTAACAGAGCAGCCCTTGAAATATTTGAAGAAAAACAGTAAATTTCATTATAAATGGCTTCTTCTTTGGCTGCACATTCTATTTGCCCTCCATTGTGTCATATAACCCTTGATTTCATGATCATTCACCATCCTTGTGGGCTCACTTTAGTTTAGCAGTGTTTTTCATTGCAGCTTTTGGCATACAATAAGCACTTAATAAATCCTTTTCATTCATTCAAGTGTATATAAATTTACAATGATTTTAGGAGGGAGGTACTAATAGCTAAGAGATCATGAAATGCTTCATGTAGGAGGTGGCATTTGAGTTAAGTTTTGAAAAAATGTTTGGTGTGGGGTTGTTTTGTTTGTTTTTTGTAATTTTTAATAGTATATATTTTTATTTCACCTTCATTTTTTTGCTCTATATCTCCCTTCCTCCCTGTTCCCCTTATAACAAAAACTAAAAAGGAAAGAAAAAATATAAGTTCAGCAGAACCAACCAACACATCAAGTTGAGCCTGACAGGATACACAATATTTTACAAAAATATTCCTCTGCTCTACAAAGAAGAGGGAGAGGAGCATTTTTTCAGTTCTTCTCCAGGAACAAGCTTGGTCATTGTAATGATCCAACATTTATTTAGCTTTCCTATATGCTGAGAACTGTGCTAAGTATGGGGAATGCAAATGTAAGATTAAACACTCCTTGGTCTCAAGGATCTAACATTCCAATGATATATAGAAAAGCAGTGGAGAGAGAAGGCATTTTTCAGAAATAGATTTGAATAGATGTCTTCTTTAGGTATGGTTATTGTTCTCAGAGCAAGAGTGGGAAATATGGTAGTATATGCCTGGATGCAAGATGTGTAAAGAAGTAAATGCATGGTCTCAAGAGGGGTGAGGGCAATGGGACTTCAGTGAAACAATGATAAAGAAGATAATAGATACTTCTCCAATATACCTTCATTTCATAGAAGGAAGACAACTATCAATAATCCATATCAGTAAAGAGTAATGTTAGCATAGATTTTTTTTTAAAAGAAAGAATCATCTAGTTAATATGGGATCCTTGTTGAGAAACTAGGTAGCATAGGGGATAGAGTGCTAGGCCTAGAATCAGGAAGACTTGAGTTCAAAATTTGGCCTCAGACAAGTACCAACTGTGCCCCTGGAAATGTCATCTAACCCTTTTTATCTTAGTTCCTCATCTGTAAATGAGCTAGAGAAGGAAATGGCAAACCACTCCAGTATCTTTGCCAAGAAAACTGCAAATGGGGTCACAAAGAGTTAGAGATGATTGAAATCACTCAACCACCACAAGAACAACACGCCCCACTCTCTGTTACAGTAAACAAATTTGCTACAAATAGAGTAACGTTAGCTGCGGACCACCTATTTGGCAGTCAGTCATCAGGAAGCCTTGCTTTAAGAATTGTTTTATGTTTCTTGGAAGTACCATAGAAATGCAATGGAAAGAGCAGCAAGCCAATCCACCCAGCAAGTGTGTGATGGTGGATTAATCTCTTAAATTCTTGGAGGTCAAGTTTTCTCTTCTGTAAAATGTCAGGTTTGGACTAAGGTCCCTTTCAACTCTAAATCTATGATCCAATTTATCTCCAAGATCAATGCCTTTTATTTCTAATAAACATCCCTCTCAGTAAAGGTCCCATGGCCCAAATACTGCACCATGGGAAAGATGACTAAATCCAGTGGGTACAGAACTATAAGTAGGGAGATGGGGATGAGGTAAAATTTGCTGGGGAAGGATGAGGGAAACATAGCTGTACCTCTCTACATACCTATATTATGGAATCATGAGATCTAGATGTATTTCAATTTACCTTACATGGCCCTTGGAAAATGCCTTTTTACAGTATCAGCTAAAACCTCACTTTCCACTGAAAACCTTTTCCTTTCCCTGTAATTGTAGCGCCTTCCCTCCTCCATTGATTTTTTTTCAGATTTATTTTGCACATAACTAGTTTATATATGGTTATTTGAATGTTGTCTCCCCATTAGACTGTGATATCCTTGAGAGCAGGGACTCTTTTATTTTGTTTTGAGTGCCTTACAAATTATGGTCATTTAATGAAAGTTTATTGATTGACCAACTACTGACCCTGATGTATTCTGATTTTTCCTTGGGAGAATAAGCTAAAGGACATGATGACACTCCCTAGTCATTAGAGGATTCTGTTCCTATTTTGTTTTAAATCAGTCCCCCATCAATATTCAAAACATAATTCCTCCAGAGACACATGAACAAAAAAAGACAAAGTTTTATGTCTACTTTTATGTGCACATGTTCTTTTTCAAAGAAGAATATGCTCCTTGAGACTAAGAACAGTTTTATTTTTGTCTTTGTATTCCCAGCACCAGGCATAGTATCTGGCACATAGTAGGGTTAATTTTATGATCCTTGGGCAACCATAGCTGGGGTGTAGGAGTGACTGGATTTGGGGGAGGTGATAATAATGTTTGCTTTAGCTCATGTATCCCTCAAACCTTTTTTAAGAGGCCATGTTATTTTGGATACTGATGGGGTCCCAGATGAGCACATAATCCCCTATGTCCTCAGGAATAACATTGTGTAATTTATTCTAGTCTTCCAAGGGATAATAAAAATGTGTCTGGGACCTAGAGAAGGATGTTTGCCTGGAGCCATGTCAGGTGGTCATCCAGCTTTTGCTTAAACAATTCTAGTGATGGAAAACTCTCTGTACTTCAAGAAAATTCATTCCATTTAATGACAGCTCTAACGGTCTAAAAAGTTCTTCCTGCTATTGAGCCAAGACCTCTCTCCCCATAAATTCCATCCAACTGCTTCTAATTCTCTCCTTTGTGGCTATATAGAATCAATCTAATGCTTTCCCTACATAATGACCTTTCAGATATTTGAAGACAACTGTCATGTTCCCTTTAACTCTTCTCTTTTCCATATTTTTTTAAATAAGCAATTGGGGTTAAGTAACTTGCTCAAGGTTACATGGCCAGTTATTTCTGGGTGTAGTGCTAAGTATCTGAGACCTGATTCGATCCCCAGGTCATCCTGACACTGGGGCCGGTGCTCTTACTCACTGTGCTACCTGGCCGCCCCTTCTCTTTTCCATATTAACTATTGGCAGTTCCTTGATTATTATTCTTGCTTTTTTTTCCCCCTGTGTAAACAACAATAATTTAGTAATATGTATATTTGTATGGTCTTCAATTACTTCCCTGTCCCCCCACCTTATGCCTTCACTGGAAAAACAAAAATGGTCTCCATCAATAGAATGACAAAATATACACCTTCAAAGTAGGAACATGTTTTCACAATAGGTTAAGTTTGAACAAAGGCATACAATTGAATATGTTCCTTGAATTGTAGCACTGAAAAGTCTACATGGATAAAACTGCTTCAATAATCCTCTCTAAACAAAGAATACATTGTTTCTGTCTGGTCTATTGAAGGTTCACTCAATCTTTGGATAAATTTCTCCCTGTCCAAAATAAATCAGTGCCAGGATTTCACAAACTCAACAGACTTGGGGTGATATATATATATATATATATAATATTTTTTTTTCTTCTGTCTCACGTATCCTTAAGCTAGTCCTATAACTTAGATCCCCCAAATTCTACAAGTCATTTTCCTGGCTTATAAATTTCACCACCCCTTCCTAAACTGATCAGTGTCAGAAGACGTGTTTACAAGAAGGAAACATATCCAAGTTTACTGAATCATGTAGTCCAAAATGGTTTATTGTGTTCTGATCCAGGGCCTCATCTGTAGAGTGACAATGATAGAGAGAGCAAACAGATGGCTTGCATGGGTGGGCCTGACTTACTGCACACATGCTTCACAGAAACAATCTTGCTAATTTTAACTTGCTTGTCCCACCTCTCCTCCCACCCTAGTATTACCACAAGGCACACTAGTATAGGCCTAAGTGTCCAGAGAGATTTGGGGGTACTTTTCACTGATAAAGAGAGGGAGCTTCAGAGTCAGGGAGATGAGAATTCAAGTTCTACCTCTGACATTGGCTGTTTGAACCTGTGCAACTCACTTAACTTTTCAGCATTCTAAGAAATTCTCATAGATGGTTTGTTGCAAAGGAGGTGCCAATTTGCATTGGTAGAGTTTTTTCATCTGGAAATTTGCTATACCAATAAAATCAGTTTCATTTTCTAACCATGTGTTAGCCCATTTACTAATAACAACTTGCAGGTTACTCTGTTTTATTTTTGGGTCTTAAAGAAATCTGATCTCTGGGTTCCTTTATCACATTAATTCACTTCACTATTATTCACTAAGGTCTTCACATTTCTCATAGCATTTGACCTGGCTTTCTTTTGCCTTGAATTATCTTTATTTACATCTGTTTTATATCTCCCCTTAGAATGTAAGAGCCTTTACTACTAGATCTATCATTCCTTATTTTTATATCCATGGTACCTGGTACTTGTCTTGAATACAGTGGTGATTCCTGCCATTTCCAAAACATGATCCTTCTCCATTACCATAACCATGCCACTGGAAACTTGGACTCCACCATTAGCTCACCTGGCCTCCCACTGGCGAGTCTCTTATCTTGTTGGGAACTACTTTTTTACATCACTTCTCAGAGCCTTCTTGCCATGGTCCTACTCTCTGACCACCACCCCTCCAGCACCCCTAACTAGCACCCTTTTTATGTGTTGTCTTTCCCCTTTAGAATACAAGTTTTTGAGGATAGGGATTGTTTTGTGTTTTGTTGCATTTAATTCCCAAGCATTAACATGGTGTTGGGCACATAGTAAGTCCTTAAGAAATGCTTTATCTGTTTATCTGTATTAATAAATGTTTATTGAATTTGTTGAAGGTCACTATAATTTTAAAAGTGTGGAACTCATTTATGTTAATCTTAACAGTAATTAATTAATGTAGTGAAATTTTGTCTGAAATCACCCCAAAATAATAGATATACTTTAGGGTTAGAAGAAGTTTTGGAAGAAAAACAAATCAAATGATTATGTATCTCTTCTGCTTTCTGCCTCCAAATTCCTCAATAAACTTGTTTCCAACAGATTCTAAAACATACATATGATACAGATCCATAGCACTAATAGAGTCCTATTTCTAAAATTAGGAATTATCTTAGGGAGCTGCACATTCAATCACAAGTTGTTGTAATTAAGGTCAAATGATCACTTCAGCTGTGAGCCAAGAGGATATGCCACTGGTAAAAAAAAGTTAACATCCCTTATTCCTTCACTGGTAATTCTCATGCTTCTCCATGCACTGGAATGTCAGCAAAACCACCATCACTAAAAGAGAAAAGCTTAAATTTAAACACAAAGAATGAATGGTGTATGATATACCTCACATTGCAAATTCTGCCAAGCAAAAACACTAGCTTAAAGTCTGGTGATAAATGGATATTTGGAGTACCAGGATATGGGTCTGAAATTTAGTTTCTCAGATGTTATTTATAGTTCTTTCTACCTTTTCCCAACTGATACCAATTGATTTTGATCTCTATTACTATTGAATCTAAGTATTTCATTTTTCATATCTAATTTATTGTTCTGAATTTAATAAACACCAAAAAGAGAAAACATTTCCACATATAGAGCAGAATAGACAATATATATGATGCTGAAAATTTCTTTTATATACAACTTGTGTATATATATATATGTATATGTTCAACATGTTACTTTCAAAGCTGTCAAACATTTAATTTTAAGAAGTATCAAATGTAAATATGAATGAGAGCTATACAAGAGAAAGAGGAAATTCTTTGATTAATTAACATTCACTACTGGGCCCAAGAGACTTTCTGGGAGATATGTTAATACACTTTCTTTAAGATTCTTCTTCTAAGAGTCTTATATCCCACAGTCCAAGGGCACAACAGCCACACCCTTTTCTCTACCCTTTGACTTTTAGAAGGGGGAAGGAGTAGGGAGATCAAAGGCCATCTGCCTGCACTGCTGAATATACTAGATGGTCTTCCTTGAGGGATGGACTTATTATCTAGAAAAATAAACTCAACTAGGATGGGTTACTGGGGAGTCACCTGTGGCACAATGAAGCTGAAGAGGTGGCTTACCCTGTAGGTAAGGATCCAAAGGCCTTCTTGTGTCCAGGTGAATTCTTCCCCATTCTAGCTCTCTTCTACCTCCTTCTCATATATGACTTCAGGGTCTTATCTCAAGCATCCCTCCATGCTGCACCCCTTGGGGCATCAGAATTCCTAGTTATTGCACTGGATATTTAACAAATAGCATGACTGATTTTTTAAAATGTGTTCAGATAAATTTTATTTCAATTTTAGAAATGTGTGATGATAGAAAGATAGTCAAAGAACCTGGATTTTAATACTATGTATATATTTTCTCATTTTTAAAATAGAAGAATGTACTAGATGACTTTTAAAGTCTCTTCTGCTTCTAAATCTTATAATTAAAATATCATGAGCAACGTTATTAGTAAGGATGTAATTCTTCTTCATAGATACAGCTTATATAACTGCTAAAAATGTTATATTTCATAGTTCAGAGAAGCTTCACAATCATTTCAATTTTCTCCTTTATTTATATAAGCCAATATTTGGAGGGATGATTTCAGTTCATCACATTTCCGGGATACACAACTGAGTTTCGCATTGAAATTTGCTGTGATTTATTTTTATAAATATCATTGTAATGCTGCCCAAAACTATGAACTATTTTTAAAAATTTGGTTACATAACACACACATACTACTCATCAGGATCAGGGGAAGTAAGGCCAACTGGAGATAACTATTGTCATATTTTCATTGCTTCAGTGTTTGGGAATTAGTGTTCTAACAAGGTCTATAGATGATGTTTGTTTCATTGATAGTCTTGCTTATGGCTCTTCATTTTGCTGATTTTATCCAAAGATCCATAACTGAAATTGACACCCAAAATATTGAAATGCTAATACTAAATACATAAGTGTGTATATATATATATATATTTGACTATATTATGAATATGCATAAGTATATATTTTATATAATTATACAGGTATGCATATATAATATGGATCATTACAAGCTATATTATATGGTTATATAAAATATTTATATAACTTAATCATTGATTATATATGTTTATTGGTAATATATATTTTTGTTTTTATTGTTTAATCATTTCAGTCGTCTCTGACTCTTTGTAACCCCATTTGGGGTTTTCTTGGCAAAGATACTGGAGTGGTTTGCTATTTCCTTTTCCAGCTCATTTTACAAATGAGGAACTAAGGCAAACAGAATTAAGTGACTTGCCTCATGTCACACAGTTAGTAAGTGTCTGTGTCTGAGGTTGGATTTGAAGTCAGGTTTTACTGACTCCAGGAGCAGTGCTCTAACTTATATAATATATAATTATATACCACAAGATAGAATTTTATTTATTATGTAAGCTGGTATATAATATATAATTATATATAACCTATACCAGCATATATTATATAATATATATAGTTGTATATATAAAGTGGGTCACTCTAACACCTCAATAAAGCCAGGGACCCAGATGGCACGGAAAAATCCATTTTTATTGAGACATAGGAAAGGGGGTGGGGAAGTGGGGGTCAGTGTATTTGGGAAGCTTTAGGATCAGTTGCTACTGGGGAAAGTAGGTTGGCTTTCAGGTGTGGCTGATCAAGTCTTTCTCTGACAATTAGAAAACATTAATTACTTTAGGGGCCCCAACTACCTCTGGCAATCTTGGCTGGAAAATCAAAGCCACTCAAATCAGAAACACCAGGTTAGTTGTCCCTTTGACAGGGAAGACCAAAGAACTGCCCCTGGGGAGGAGCTCTGCCTAAATCAGGCTCGGTTAACAGGTAAATAAAAGGGTGTCCCAAGTTAAATTGGTTAGCCACTAAATGTCCTGGGGGTTGTTGGGAGTGATTATCTTATTCAATCATGCCTTTAGTTCCATTTGGGAGAGCCACTATTTTTGAAATTTACTGGGAAATGGAGTTTGACAAAATGGGAAATAGGGTCGATTACTGAGTAGAATCAATTATTAAATGATACAACATAATTTTAATTTCCTTTAATAGACATAATTAAACACACTGTCAAAGAAACAATTATGTACCCTTCATTATAAAGAACAGCGATTTATCGCAAACCAAGAAGAAGCTAGTTTTGAGTTGCAGGGAAGTTGCTGACAGGGCTTGGTGCAGGGTATATACTTATTTGGGAGTTTCTTATGTCAGTGAAATTGCCATTCTAAGCCCCATTCTTATCTTTACTTTATACAAGTCAGACAAAACACAGTTTTGGTGACATAAGGATGAGTAACCATTTTTTTTTGGAGGGCAATTGGGGTTAAGTGACTTGCCCAAAGTCACACAGCTAGTAATTATGTAAAGTGTCTGAGATTGGATTTGAACTCAGGTTCTCCTGACTACAGGGCTGGTGCTGTATTCATTGTGCCACCTAGCCACCCCTGAGTAACTATTTTCTTCTCCCAAAGAACTTAAAAACTTGTTGAAGTATTAAGATAATTAAATTCAACACATATTTATGAAATGCCTGAGACATGCAAGGCATTGTACTAAGGGCTAGAAAAACAAATATAAAAAAACATGTCTATGGGGGCGGAAGGTTCACTTTCTATTGCAAGGCTTCACCATGTTGTAATGGGAATGTAAATTTTTAAGATCTTCCCTGCCCCTAGGCTAAAGTGCACCTGGAGCCTGGGATGGGAGGCTTGTTTTTCAGTAGATACTTTTTGATTGGCCAGTGGGTCCAGAAGGTTGTTACATTCTCTGAGCCAGGAGCAGGCTATATAAACCCTGATTTGAGGCTTTGTTTTGGGGCTCACTTTGAGAAGTGTTCTGTGATTTGATCAGATGAGACTCTGGGAAGCCATTGTTGAGAGCCCCCTGGCTTTGAAAAACCCAGATGTTGATTTGGTATGGATGTAATGGTTGGATAGTTTGGAAATCTGTCTACTTGATCTGTTTCTGTCTTGATAATTCTGTCTGTTTATTCTGAAGTTTGGGGTGCTGACCTTTTTCCCCTGAACTAGGTAAATGATACATATTTGACTGATTAAAGTAAGCTTGTTAACCCATTTTGAGTTGCTTTCCTTTATCAAAGCAGATCCAAGAACCTGTGTTGGCAAGGACCCTGGGGACACTGGGGTGCTTGCTGCTACACATGTACATTGAAAAGTATATATAAAATGATTGGGGGAAGGGAAATCAGGAAAAAGACTGTGCAGGAGCAGACACTTGAGCTGAGTCTTAAAGGAAGTTTGGGATCCTAAGAGGCAGAGCTGAGACGAGAATGTATTACAAGTTTGGGTGACAGCCTATGCAAAGACCCAGAGAGAAGAGACGGCAAGTCACATAATTTATCTAGAATTTAATTACCTTATCTGTAAAAATAAAAGGTTGGACTGGCTGACAACTAATGTAGCTTCTAATTCTAAATCTATGTGCCTATGGCTTGAGGGTTTGAGTTGACTAAATATCCAATGAGAATCAATGGTGTAGTATGGCAAACAAAGAGAGTGAAACTAATCAAATGATGTTTCAATAGATAGATGTTGAGACCAAAACAAGGAAAGTCAGAGTTTCTTCGGAGTTTGTCTGGTCAGAACAAATCTTTACTATTTTGTTAAATTCTGGCCACCCAAATTTAGGAATGCCATTGATAAATGTGTTCAAAGGAGGGTAACCAGGAAGATCAAGAGATAGGAAAATTTTCCAGATGAAAATTAATTGAAGGAAGTGAGTATGGTTAGCCCAGAGAAGGAAAAATTTAGGGGAAATATGTAAGCTTCCTTCAGGTATTTGAAAGGAAGTAGGATTATTAACCTGGAGAACACATGAGGAGATAAGGGATAGGATAGGTTATTTTTCTAAAAGTATCTAAAGTTTTCTAAAAGTATCTATTCAGAGGGGGTTATGACTTTTCTTCTTGGCTTCACTGGGCTGAACTAGTAGCAATGGGTAGAAGTTGCTGAGATGCAGCTTTAAGTTTGATATAAAGTAAAACTTGCTAACAGTTTGAGATATCCCACAGGAGAATTAACTGCCTTAAAAAGCAATAAATTCTAAATTATTGAGGTTCTTCAAGCAGAAGCTGATGAGTAATTTTGAAGGAATGTTTTACAGGATATTACTATTCAAGTACAGGCTGGAATAAATAGCCTCTAATGTGACCTCCTTCAATTGTCTTGCTTCTTCTTTTATCCTTTCAATGCCTTCATCTTTATTTCTTCCACCTTAGGATTATGGGAAGAGATGATCTTCCTCTTTGATAAAGGTAACTTCTTTACATGTACTGGATATCCTATTCCAACCCTTAAATTTATTGACTTTGTCCCATCTTTCATCCCCTCTCTCCTACACCTTTAATTAATCCATCTCACTGAATTTCTTCCCTCTAGACCACAAATATTTCCAGGCATTCCTATCCTTTAAAACATAAGTAAACAAGTAGACAGACAAACACCTTCCCTTGACCATGGAAAATGAAGCTACCATCCAATTTATCTTATTCCCTTAACTGCCAAATTACTGATAGTAAATTATACTCTCTGACTCTTCTTCCTCACCACCTAGTCACTCCTTGTCTGCTTTTATCCTGGCTTCAAACCCTGTTCTTTCCACTTAAATAGCTTTCCTTACTCATACATACTTTTTGATTGATCCAGTGGTCTTTGTCCTTATCCTCCTTCCTCTTTCTGTAGTAACTAACACTGTAGATTCCTCCCTCCTTTATACTGTCTTCTCCACTGGCTCTCATGACACTGAATTCCCATTTTCTATTTGTCTTTTGGAAATCTCTCATCTTCTTCCCACTCTATAAATGTTGTTCCCCCAGAGGTCTAATTCTTCTCTGCTCCCTCTCTGCTCATCACCTTGATAATCTTATCCACTTACATGGCTTCACTTATCATTGTCACACTAGTGATTCCTCAAACCATCTCTTAATATCCAAGTGCTTCTTAGAACTTTAGTCCCACATTTCTTTTTTTTTTGAGGGGGGAAGGCAAGGCAATTTGGGTTAAGTGACTTGCTGTAATGGGAATGCAAATTTGGAAGATCTTCCCTGCCCCTAGGCTAAAGTGCACCTGAAGCCTGGGGTGGGAGGCTTGTTTTTCAGTAGATACTTCTTGATTGGCCAGTGAGTCAATAAGGTTGTTACATTCTCTGAGCCAGGAGAAGGCTATATAAGCCCTGATGTGTAGCTTTGTTTTGGGGCTCACTTTGAGAAGTGTTCTGTGATTTGATCTGAATTCTGGGAAGCTGTTGTTGAGAGTCCCCTGGCTTTGAAAAACCCAGATGTGGAAACCCAGATGTTGACTGGGTATGGATGTAATGGCTGGACAGTTTGGAAAGCTGTCTACTTGATCTGTTTCTGTCTTGATGATTCTGCCTGTATACTTTGAAGTTCGGGGTGCTGTCCTTTTTCCCCTGAACAAGGTAAACGATATATGTCTGACTGATTAAAGTAAGCTTGTTAACCCATTTTGAGTTGCTTTCCTTTATCAAAGCAGATCCAAGAACCTGTGTGTGCAGCCACCCTAGGAACTCCAGGGTGCTTGCTGCTACACTTGCCCAAGGTCACACAGCTAGCAAGTGTCAAGTATCTGAGCTCACATTTGAACTCAGGTCTTCCTGACGCCAGGGTTGGTGCTCTATTCACTGTGCCACCTAGCTGCCCTGAATCCCACATTTCCAAAATATTTCTTCCTGGATGTGGATTCCTACTTTAGTACCTCAAACTGAACATCTTTAAAGCTGAATTCATTGTCTTCCCCTCAAACACTCCCCTCTCATTGAAATTTTCAGTTTTTGTTAATAGTATCACCAATTTTTCAATATTATAGGATCATTTGATTATAGGATTATAGACCTAGAGCTGAAAGTAATATCAGAAGTCATTTAGTCCTTACCCCTGATTTTTCCAGATTAGGAAACTGAGGCCTAGGGAGGTTAAATAATCTGCTCAAAGTCATAGAAGGAATAAGCTAGAGTCTGAATCCTAGGCTTGTAACTTTGATGACATCTTTGACTAATCTCTTTTCCATATTAAATCATTGCTGAATCCTGTTATTTCTGCCTCTGCAATATGTCTCTCATTTGTTTCCTTTTATTTGCCCCCACAACAAATGTAGCTCATATCTTTATCTCTTCTCACCTAGATTATCATCATAATTTTTTTTAGTCTTCCCGCTACCACTCTGTACTCTTTCTAGCCCATACCCCACCCTAATGACCTACCTAATGTCCTGCTATAATTGTGTAACTCTTCCACTCAGAAACCAATAAGTAGTTCCTAATGATTACTGAAAAAAGCATATATACTCATGACTCTTGCACAGCATGGAAGCTCCTACACAATCTAGTTCCCATGTACCTTTTCAGATTTCTCATACCATTTCTACTTCATATATTCAATGTTCCTGCAAGACTGGACTACTATTTGTCCGTAGTTCTTATACTGCTTTCTCTTGGCCCCGCCTAAAAGGCATTCTTCCCCTCATTCTCTTGCTTGATACATTTGTTTGACACCCTTGACCCTTGGAATCTACCTTAAATTTGGTTACAACCCCCTATCCCCACACCATAGCAGTTCAGAAGCAAAGATCCAGTTATCTTAACATGTACACAAGTCCCCTAATGGTAGTACTAGAAAGTAGTATGAATTAAAGAGGTTTAGCTGGAAATGCATAAAATCTAGTGCAAAGGAAGGGAGGTTGGTGAAAAGGAAGCAAAGTGTGTGTGTGTGTGTGTGTGTGTGTGTGTGTGTGTGTGTGTGTGTGTGTGTGTGTGTGTGTGTGTGTGTACAGTCCAGAGTTGGGGAACCTGTAGCCTCAAGGCCACATGTGGCCCTCTAGGTCCACAAGTGCAGCCCTTTAATTGAATCCAAACTTAATAGAACGTTATTGTTCCTATTCAGATCTTTGTCAAAATTATCTTTGTCATTTCAAACTATTCAAAGTATTATTGTTGTTCAGTCATATCTGATTCTTTGCCATCACATCTGGGGTTTTATTGGCAAAGATACTGGAATGGTTTGCCATTTCCTTCTCCAGCTCATTTCACAAATGAGGAAATTGAGGTAAATAAGGTTTAATATCTTGCCCAGGGTCACATAGCAAAGAAAATATCTGAGGCTTGATTTGAACTCAGCTTGTCCTAACTCCAGGCCCTGTGCTCTATCCACTGCATTGATGATAAAGGAATATTTGCCTAACTGCTTCAATGTTTGCCTGTTCTAAGTGTACTTATTTCTCCTTAGGTAGAAATATTTGGGGAAGGAGGGAAAATAACTATTATGGTTATCAGTTAGTTAAATTTCTAACTTGTTTTTTTGTTGCACATTTACATTATATTGTATCTTATAGAGTTTACAACCTTTTCAAAGACCCTCTTATGACTAAGGCCTTGTGTTTAAGGATTATATATATTTTCCTTGTGATAATGTCAGTTTCCATACCAGAAAAGAAAAAAAAATCAATATAATTGTAAAGGAATAGATCTTTACGAAAATTAATAAAGGCTTTCTAAGGATCAAATGTTCCCTATTTTTAAATTTTGAAGTTTTCATTAGCAGGGTTGTGCAATATAAATAAAATTAAAATAAATATTCAATAGATGACTTTGTTTGGATAAATCCCTTTCTGTCTTTTCATAACCAAGGTAAATAATTTGAAAATTATATTTATGAAGCTACAATGAATGAAGGAATATAATTAGATAATAGAAAAACCTTTCATTTAAATTGCACCATAAATCTGGATAATTTGAGGTTAATCTGAAGCTTCTATTGTAATGGAAATATAAAGATGTGGGTTTAAAAATCAAAACAAAACCTTCAGACCTTTTTTACATGTGGTTTAAAGCAAACTGGTCATATCAAAATGAAATAAAAATAAAGACCAAAAAAGTTAAAGTTTTCTTTTTAAAAACCAATGCCTTACCTAGTGTAATAAAATGAATATTTTTTGTAGAGCTAGAAATATATTCCTACTTATTATTCCACTAAACAATCAGATTGGTGTGTAGAAGCAGGACCTCCCCACTGCTCCGGGTTCCACCTTCCCCAATCCATGTAAAAAGGGCACTCTAAACAAACTTTGGAGCTGCAGAACCCACAAAATGACACAGAGAAGCTAACCTCCTGCTGAGGACAGCCTGGCAGGCCGGCAGGAATCAACCAGCACAGCTCTCTGGGAGCCCAGCCCAGCCCCAAGCTGAGGCTTTAGCCCCAGGGCGGGCCTGACTAGCCCCTGGCATGAGCGACTCCAGATCAGTAGCAGCTGTGGCAGTTTCCAGATTTATCAACACGTAGATGCAAAGGACAAAGCAAGAGGTCAGTGCAGTCTGGACTTTGGGACCCATTAAGTGGGAGTGCATGCCTTTTGCCCCCGGGACAAGAAGCTGCTGAGACGCAGGCACAGCCAGACAGCACCACCTTGCAGCTTCAGCTCCTGGCCTGCAGAGTGTAGGGGGACCAAGCACCAGTCTGAGGGGTAATCACTCTTGCTTTAACCTTCTTGGATCTGGATTGCAGTCTAGGGTGGAGGTCCTGGGGTGTGTGTCCAGCTTGCCAGAGGGTGTGGAGGCCTCAGAGAAGGCACCCATCTAATAACTCTGGCAGCTGAGAAAACCCCAGTGTTTGGGACGAAAGCTCCCCTGTCTGGTGGCAGAGTTCTACTGTAGCAAAAAGCCCAGGGATCAAGTGACTGAGGGTCCACATGACCAGGCAAAGGGAATAAAGCAGAAGATTCCAACATTAGACTCCTACTTGGGGGACAAAAAAGAGCAAAGCATGGAACAGGAGGAAAACAGTGAAGTCAGAACTCCTGCACCAAAAGCTTCAAAGGAAAATACAAGCTGGTTACAGGCCATAGAGGACCTTAAGAAGCAGATGAGAGAAGTGGAGGAAAAATTGGGAAAAGAAATGAGAACGATGCAAAAAAATTATGAAATGAGTGTCAACAGCCTGACTGAGGAAAATCACAGCTTAAAAAATAGACTAACTCAAATGGCAAAAGAGGCTCAAAAAGGCAATGAGGAGAAGAATGCCTTAAAAAGCTGAATTTGTCAGACGGAAAAAGAATCTCAAAAGCTCAATAAGGAGAATCATGGCTTCAGAATTAGATTGGAGCAAATGGAAACTAATGACTTTATGAGAAATCAAGATGCTGTTAAACAGATCCAAACAAATGAAAGAATAGAAGGCAATGTGAAATATCTCATGGGAAAAACCACTGACCTGGAAAATAGATCCAGGAGAGATAATTTACAAATAATTGGACTACCTGAAAGCCATGATCAAAGAAAGAACCTAGAAATCATCCTCCAGGAAGTTCTCAAAGAAAACTGCCCTGATGTTTTAGAACCAGAGGGCAAAACAGAGGTTGAAAGAATCCACTGATCACCTCCTGAAAAAGATCCCAAAAAGAAAACTCCTGGGAATATTATAGCCAGGTTCTGGAATTCCCAGATTAAGGAGAGAATATTACAAGCAGCCAGGAAGAAACAATATGAATATTGCGGAAACACAATCAGGATAACCCAGGATCTGGCAGCTTCTACATTGAGGGACTGAAGGGCTTGGAACATGATATTCTGGAGGTCAAAGGAGCTGGGATTAAAACCAAGAATCACCTACCCAGCAAAACTGAGTATTATGTTTCGGGGGAAAATATCGTCATTCAGTGGAATAGAGGACTTTCAAGCATTCTTGCTGAAAAAAACAGAGTTGAATAGAAAATTTAACATTCAGATACAAGAAGAAAGAGAAGCCTGAGAAGGTAAACAGGAAAAGAAATCATAAGGAACTTATCAAAGTTGAACTCTTAACATTCCTACATGGAAAAACAATAATTGGAACTGATGAAACTTTTCTCAGTAGTTGAAGGGAAGAGAAATATATATATAATGTCTATATATGAGGGTATATGGGCATATGAATACATATGTGAATGTATGTATATATGTTTACAGATATACACAGATAGAGGGCACAGGAATTTAACAGGAAGGGGTGATACTGAAAAGGTGAAATTAAGAGGTGAGAGAGGAATATAATGAGGGGAGATGGGGAGAGACAGAATGGGGTAAACTATCTCATATAGAAGAGGCAAGGGAAAATGCTTACAATGGAGGGGAAGAATAGGAAGGCAAAAGGGAATGGGTCAACCTTATTCCCATTGAATTTGGCTTGGGGAGGGAATGAAATACCCACTAAATAGGGTATCTCACCCTCCAGGAGAGTGGGGGGGGGGATGAGAGGGGGTATGGTGGAAGAGAGGGCAGGCTGGGGAGAGGGAATTTTGAAGCACCAACTTTTGAAAAGGGAAGGGATCAAAGTAGAGAATAAAACAAGTGGGAGGTGGGATAGGAGAGAGGGAAATATAGTCAGTCTTTTACAATATATCTATTATGTTATTGTTTTGCATTAGCCACACATGTACAACCTATACGGAACTGCTTATCTTCCCAGTAAGGGTGGAAGGGAATGAATCTGGAATTCAAAGTTTTAAAATAAAATATTTAAATATATATATATATATATATATATATATACTATTATTAATACTATTTTACATATATTTGGAAAATAAGATATACAGGAACTGGGCATAGAGATCCACTGGAAAAGTGGAATGGGATATGGGAGAAAATATGGGAGAGAGCAGATTGGAAGAGGGAATATCCTGTGGGACTGCTATTTTGGGGCGGTGGGTATGGGGAAAATGGGGAGAAAATTTGTAACTCAAAATCTGGCTGAAATGAATGATGTAAATCAGAAGTTAATAAAGCATTTGAAAAAAAAATAAAGCAAAAAGGAAAAAAAAACAATCAGACTGGTGAAAATGAAACACTTGCCCTTGGTTGAATTTTTGTCTGTTCTAAACTTGTTTATTTCTCCTTAGGTAGAAATATTTGGGGAAGAAAGATAAGAAAACACGAATACACAAAAATGGGTAAAGAGTTAGCATATAATCTCTCTGCTTAACTCTTGCATTGAGATGCATCATCAGATTTCTTGAGATCTTCTGGAAGATCATTCTAAACATAGCACCTTGAGAAAATAAAGGAATTAATCATTGAATGAGATGTTGTCTACAATGTTGCTGTGAGGATCAAATGAAATAATAAAGGCAAAGCATTTTATAAATTTTTAGCACTATATTAATATTAGCTACAACAATTACTAAATTCTGAGGACTAAGCATGTGACCCCATGGGACATTATGGATATCATCTTGTAGGCAACAGAATGTCCAGCAGTGTTAAATAAATCACTGAAAAACAAATAAATGCTAAAATGCCTTACCAGGAAAAAGAAATGCTAGTTGAAGATTGTAAATCTGAGTGACAGTATAAAAGCCTTCAATTCAAACCAAATTTTAAAATAATATTATTGATTTTTTTTCTTTAGGAGTACCTCTCATTTTCCTTTCTCTGATTCAAACATCATATATTTACTAAATATTCCCCAAGTATTTATTGTATGCCCATTGCCACTGAAGTCACAATCTCATTGAACTTTAGTTCTATCAACTATAAAATGAGGAAATTAAAGTAGATAAACTCTGAGGTCCCTTCCAGCACTGAATATTTGATTTATGAAGGCTAATCTTCATAGAAGTCAAGAGATGGAGTGTCTTCTTTGAGGAACAGAAAGGAAGCCAATGTGACAGGATCAAACAATATGTGTGTAGGGGGAGAGGGGAAGGGGGTAAATGAGAATGAGAAGTAGCAAGACATTGTGGAAAGAGAACAGCAGGTGTGGAAGTCACTAAGTCCTAGGTCCAAGTCCCACCTTGGATAAGCATTGGCTATGAGATCTTAGGCAAATCACTTAATCTCTTAGTGTTCTAGCCAGTTCTCTACCACTGTAACTTGCAAAGACAGTACCTACCTGCATTGGTAAAGGAGATTCCTCACTGAGAGTTCCCTATACCAATGAAATCAGAAGTCCAGCCCCTTTCCCTATATGGAGAATAAATTGCCTTAAATGTTTTTTGTTTTGTTTTATTTTTAGCCATTTGTGTTGGAAAGTATCCTGGGGTAAAAAAGAGTTAGATTCTTTCAGCAATATACCAAGGATCTGAAATTTCTTATCAATATGAGAATTTCTTCCAGGAATACAGGTCATAATCTATTTATAAATTAGAGCCTAAAATTGCTGAGGGTCCAAGAGAATAAGTGATTTGCACATGTTTACATAGCTAGTGAGTATCATAGATGGTATTAGTATCTATTTAACTTCCTAACTCTAGTCAGAGTGATTCTTTTTTTTTTAATGGAAAAAGGGAAAATGCCACATTTATTTTTCCTAATAGAAACTTTAAGCATCCTTTGAACACAAAAGAGATATACAGGTGATAATGAGTGGGACAGGATGAGTGAGCCTGCTATGAATAGAGAGGCCCCAACAAAACTGGTTAGGGAGGGGTGGCTAGGCGGTGCAATGAGTAAAGCCCTGGCCATGGAGCCTGGAGGACCACAGAGTTCGGTTCCAGCCTGAGACACTTAACACCCACACAAAAATACTAGCCGTGTAACCTTGGGCCAGTTACTTAACCCCAATTGACCTCCAAAAGGCAAAAAAAAGAAAAAAGAAAAAAAAACTGGTTAGGGAAAGGTCACTGTTCCTACCACTTGTCAGCTGATAAAATATCCTATTGTCACTTTTATAATAAAGTCCTTTTTCAGGTTCTTCATGTGTCCCTGATATTTTTTCTCTCTTGATAAAAACAAAATAGTCAGACTTTTGTGAACTGTGTGTTGATCTTCATCAAAAGACTTGTTTTCTGGGTCAAAGACAGTGGTGTCCAAGTATCTATAATGATTCAATGCATTGTCGCTAACATCTAGGGTAACTGAAGTAGAACTGCTGGTTTCTGAGTTTGATGGTTCTTCTAAAATTTTTTTGTGAAGAAAAGTTTCACCTTAAAGTTTCAGGAAAAGTATCTGTTGGCCTTGTCTTCATTCACTTTGTCAAGATCGTTTTTGGATAATGTGAATATGAGATATTCCCTGTTATCTTATTGCTCAGTACTTCAAATACTATTCAATCCCTTAATTGTGTCACACTGATTCTTAGAAAAGATCCTTTATGTGGGGGGCAGGGCATAGTCCAGACTTACGTTCTCATGGCTGTAGAAAATTCCAAGTGAAGAAACTCCCTGAACTGATGCAGATCTGAATCTCATCTGGACCTCAAAGATGTCTTATAGAGTTGTCTGAGAGCACCAAAAGGATGCACACTTATTCCCCTCCTCCAATCCCCCACCATCTTTCCAGTCTTCCCATACTTTACATCCCCCTCCACATATTCTTTAACCTAGTGACACTGACCTCCTTGCTGATCCTCAAATAAGACACTCCATCTCTTGACTCCTAGCATTTCCCCTGGCTGTCCCTAATGTCTGAAATGCATTTCCTTCTCACCTCTGCCCCCTGGCTTCCTTGGTTTCCTTCAAGTCCCATCTAAAATGCCATCTCCTGCAAGAAATCTCTCGTATTCTTCTTTAATTCTTAGTACCTTACCTCTGTTCATTATTTCTAATTTATTCTGTAGAGCTTGTATATAAATGGTGGTTTGTAAGTTGTCTTCCCCATTAGATTGAGAGCTCCTTGAGATCAAGGACTGTCTTTTACATTGCTTTATCCCCAGTGCTTAGTACAGTGTAGCAAACAATAGGTGGTTAATAAACTTTTACTGACTATTATTGATCAGTGCAGGGTCACACAGTTAAAATGTGTCAAAGGTAGGACTTAAACCCACATCTTTTTGCTCTAAGACTAATCATGTTTCCATTCACTGTCATGGTATTTCTCCAAAGAGCTTCATATACTCCTGAATATTCTATTTATACTAGAAACACTTTGGAATAAACTTGTTAAAGCATTTTATACATTTAGGGTGATATACAAAAGGAAATATTAACATTTTATTCATTGTATTTGTCCTGGGCAATAAATAAACGCTTCACCCATTTAAACATATTTCATATTTTTCATCAGCAACGTGCAAAGGCTACTCTTACGCTGACATTCTTAGTTATTAATTTTGCTTATTCGAAAATAATAAGAAAAGCACAAAGATGTTATTACCTCATTTACTTGTGGTCAGTGACAGCTGTGAAATTAGAAAATCATGTGCTGACTTGACATAAAATGTCACACGTCATTGAGTTGTAGGTATAGGTTGTTTCTACCTATGAAATCTACTCTAGCTTTCATCAAAGTTGTGATGATCTATAATATCATTGTAATATTGAATAAACAGATTCACGAAGAAAGGTCATAGAAGACAAAATCATAGAATTTCTCAGAGTTATAAGGATTTTCAGAAATAACCTCGTTCAACATGTGAAAAAACTAGAATCCCCTATACAACCTGTTGTCTGACTTGGAAATTCTAGGATCATGATGAGTAGGCCTTCAAACTCTTCCCTTCTCCTAACTGGAGTTTGAAGTTCAAGAAAGCTCTTCATAACAAAAGATTTTCCTGGATTCAATGGATCCACACAGTTCTGCCTGTCATGTACTGAAATTTAACAGCGTCCTTGTGGCTGCTATCTCTTAGGCTGGGAAAGGCTGGGACAAAACTCCACTCAGTCCATCTGTGAGCACATGGAATTATCAAGTGCTTTTGCCTCAATGCAGACCTTTCCAACCTTTGGGGGCTGGAGGGAGAGGATGCTATTGTAGTAGAATATGAAGCACTTTACTTTAGAAAAGCAAGACTGCTCAAAGTTTTATTAAAAACTAGCTAGCTAAGCTAGGGACCATTGCTTCTTTTGGAAGTGATTCCCTTATTTTAAGGTCCATATACAAACATAAACATATATACACACATATGTGTGTGTCTCTATCTATCTATCTATCTATCTATCTATCTATCTATCTATCTATCTATCTATCTATCTATCTAAATATCTATCTATCTAAATATCTATCTAAATATCTATCTATCTATCTATCTATCTATCTATCTATCTATCTATCTATCTATCTATCTATCTATCTATCTATCTATCTATCTGTCTGTCTGTCTGTCTAAATCCCACCCCACCCCCCCAGGAAAATATGTAGATAGGTGTGTCTATGGGTGTCTATCCATTCATCCTTCTCTCTCTCTTCTGTCCTCCTTTTGCCTTCCCTAAATCATTCTTTTATACATCAGTGAACAGAAAAAACTTTACATGCCAGAGGACAGAATGTTTATTAATTGCAGGGTTTCCCACAGTGTCTGGCATTAAAAACTAGGCAATATCATCCTTCACATAGTAGTAAACAATTTGAAACAAGGGTACTGAGATACAAGGGTACTTTCTGACTTCAAGCAACAAGAAAAGGACAATTTTAAAGTGAAAGTTACTAAGCTTGCTCCTACACCATGGCTAGCTACTTTCATTCCAGAATCAGGCTCACTCTGCTGAATGATGGCCTGTCTTCTGAACAGGGGACAGCAAAAAGAGAGTGCAGGAGAGAACAAGATGGTCAACTCATTTCTATCGATCACATAGAGGGGCAGCTCTTCTGAGAAGAGTCCATTCTATTGAGGGCCAATCATCCTAAAAGCAGTCCCACTTACTGGGGACAAATCAGGAGTTGCTTATGTCTTCTCAGCGCATGCCTGCATCCTTTGAGACTATATGTCACTCAGACACTTCCAAACAAAGACTTAAATTTTGTAAATTCATTGTAATTGGGGAACTCATTAAAATGGTCACAGCTTTCTCTCAACAACACTTTTTTTGCATTCATATCAATGTGCTATAATTTTCAATATATATATATGTCGTTTTTAGACTGTAAACTCTTTTAGGCAGGAACTATCTTATCTAAACTTTGATTTCTTGTAGTCCCTAGCATAATGCTCTGCATTTAGTAGGTATGTAAAATAATAATAATAAATAACAATAATAGCTAGCATTTATATAATGCATTAAAGTTTGCAAAGTATTTTACAAATATTTCATTTTTCCATCTCCCTGGGAGGTAGAAACTCCTATTATCCCCATTTTGTAGATGAAGAAACTAAAGTAGACAGAGGTTAAGTGACTTATCCATGGACAAACAGCTGGTTAGTGTCAGGCTAAATTTGAGCTCAGGTTTTCTTGACTCCAGGTTCAGTGTTTTCTCTATTGTACCACCTAGCTGTCTCTAATAAATGATTACTGAATTTAAGAGAATCAAAGATTCCAGGAGGCAGAGAAATATGAGATTCATGTAGACTTACAGGTTATTTTAAAAATTAAAACTTCTATCTTCGCCAAACTAATTGATGAAATATGAAGATCCATTTTTCATACCCAAGACCTACCAACTAATGTCATCATGTATGAACTAATGCCACATATCTCTGTACCATTGTACAGTAGGGATAAAGATTTAAAATGACAAATCGCTGAATATACTGAAAGATGATGGTGAAAGAAATGTATATTGTTTGAGGAGGGCAATTTTAAAAGAATATGTCTTCATTAAAGATGAAAAACCTTAAATGTTAAAATTACTCTGTATAGGTGTATTACCAAAAAATATGTATGTATGTGCCCATCAACAACTAAAGAACTTGTTTCCTTAATATTGCATTCAATCTACAGGGTCAAGACTCTAAGCTTTGTTGATAAACCCTGTCAATAATCATCATCCATTCTTCTCAAGGATTTTTATCTCCCATGACCTCATAGACTCCTTTGGCAGTAATGAACCATTTCATGTTCCTCTTTGTCATTATCAGATGCATCTTGAATGCTAATAGCACAGTGGGTGAACTATATTCTTCTTCCTTATTTCCCTACATGCACATACACATGTGAACATCCCGAAGTGGGGAAAGACACCACAAATATGCCCACATATAGACACGTATATGTCTATGAATATATATATGCATAACTATAGCATGGAGGCAGCTGGATGACTCAGTGGATAGAATACTGGGCCTGGAATTAGGAATTTCTGAGTTCAAAACTGGCCTTAGACACTTACTAGCTGTGTTACCCTGGGCAAATCACTCAATCTCTGTTTGTCTTTTTTTTTTTTTTTTGCTTATTTTTGGGGGGAGGGCCATTGGAGTTAAGTGACTTGCCCAAAGTCACACAGCTATTTTTTGTGTTAAGTGTCTGAGGCTGGATCCGAACCCAGGCCCTCCTGACTCCAGGGACGGTGCTCTATTCACTGTTCCACCTGGCTGCCCCTCTCTGTTTGTCTTAATCCACTGGAAAGGGAAATGGCAAATCACTCCAGTATCTTTGTAAAGAAAATCCCATAGATAGTATGGTCCCTGGGGTCACAATGTCAGAAGAGATGGAGTAACAAGAAGCTCTTGTATACATATACATATATGCATGTATAGACACATGCAGGTGGGTAAAATATGTATATGCACATATAGAGGCATTGATATTCATATATATATATCACACATATATATCTATGTGTGTGAATATATATACATGCCATGTTTCAAAACAATGAATTCATAGAAATGATGTCCCAAAGAGTAATATTGCTTTACTTTGTGGTGATCTTGAGGAAGGGGAAGATTTTTTAGGATCATATGTGTGTGTGTGTTATCTTGAACAGAGAATAAACTTTGCATCTATTAGGGACATGACACATTTCCTGCTCCCCCTAATAAACTAAAATGTGTCAAAATCATCATAATTTTTTCTTAATAGCTAGACAAGTCAATAAGTTATTCTGCTCTTATCTTGAGATCTAATTTATAGGGTCATCAATGCTATTGATGTGAATATAATGTAGTTTGCCAAAAGCATGGATATATTTGTAAATTATTTTTTCTTTTATAAAAACAGAAGTGATTCTGATAAGTCATCTAGATAGAACTTTGTTTCTAGGTAGGACAATATTCAGAATTATGTTGTGAAAAGGCTATTTCAATTTTTCAGAAAAGGAAGGGAATCAACATTTATATAGAGCCTACTATATAGGTTCTATGAGAAGGCACAGACACTTTGCTAAGTGCTTTTTACAAATATTATCTCATTTGAGTCTCTGTCTTCCTCACCTGAAAAAAGAAAGAGGCAAGCAAAGCAGAAATACATTTGAGGAAATGGCATTTCTCACCTCTGTCCAAAGGCAGGAAAAGGCCAGGTGAGGAGCATGGAATATATGCACCTAGTAGGTATCAGGCACTGTGCCAAATGATGAGGATACAAATACTGTGAATGAAACAGCTCTTACTCTCAAGGAATCTATATTCTCATGAGTATAATTGTGAGCACAACTGTCAAACCCCAGGAAAGAATCTGAGTTCAGATATTATTTGAATGGAATAGGTTAAAGTTGATACAAAAATCATGGCATACCCTCTGCATAAGGAATCATCAGAGATCTGGACAAGACGTCAGACAATGGGAAACAGGCTAAATGCGACATGAGTATTATAAAGTTCCAAAATGGGCCCAAGAGATCTATTCTTGTATCACAAGAAGATAGATGTCCAAGATGGGGTTGTTAGGTACAGTATGGGGGAAGGGAAGTTAGTATTATGGAATCTGCATGGCAGGTACTGGGGATCTAATGACAAATGATAACTTAGGGCACCAAAAGACCTTGAGGGTGTGATAGCAGAACCAAAACAGAAAGAGTAGAGGCAAGAAAACCCAGTCACTGGGAGATTAGGACTCTTTCAAGGCACACAGTCACTGGGAAAAATGGAGTTAAAGATAACATTATTTAATAATCCCTAGAGAATTAAAGCATCAATATCCAAACTAAACCAGTGAATAACAGCTATAGTTATTCAAAAATCTGTTGACGAGGGCCAGAATTTTTCGATCATTTAATCAATGAGAATTTACTTAAGGATTTGCTTAAGCATATGCCAAGCTCCTAATGAAGGTTTTGCTTAAGGTTAGAATATGAAGTTTCAAGTAAAACAGTCCCTACCCTCAAGGAACTTAAATTATAATGGGGGAAAACCTTGACATGTATAGTCCATAATTCATGGAGAGATGGCAGAGGTCATCTAGTTGTAAGCCTCATTTCAGATGAGGAAATAGATCTAGGGCAGTTACATGACTTGGCCAAGGTTACACAAGCAGTATGCTTCGACAGCAGGTATATACAAGATGCATACAAGTAGATAAATGGAAATCTTAAGAGCAAGGATTCATAGTCTAATGAAACCTGTGGATCCTCTCTTAGAATAACATTTTAAAATAATTGAAGGAAATGATACATTTCAGTTGTAGGTTAATAAAAATTATTGTAATTTTTTCACATAAAAGTTCATGGATGCTTTAAAATATATCTATAGAACCCTTGATGGGGAGAGGTAATGCTAGGAATATCCTAGATCCTGGGTTAAGAACTTCTGCCTTAGAAGGGATTATCTACTAGCTACAGGGCAGACCACAAAACGTCACCTATGGAAAGTAAGTAGTCCTTGAAGAAACCAGTCAAGGGGAGCAGGAGCCAAGGTTTAGGCAGAGAAGGAAACTATGCTGTTTGATAAAGTATTTGAACTTTGCACCATCTCTTAGATGTTTCTCCTTTAAAAAAATTGTTTTCAGTTGCAGATTCTTCCCTCTTACCAAGCGCCCCCCCCAACCTATTGAGCAGGCAAGAGTCTGTGGTATACTGTCATAACATCTGGATATTCCTAGCATTACCATTAAGAATTTTAGAAGATTTTTCAAAGGACTCATGATGAAAAATCACCTAGAATTTTTAATGGTAATGCTAGGATGTATCCAGATGTTATGACAGTGTACCAGAAGTTTTCTAACCAGAAAAAGGCCATAGATGACATTTTCCAAATAAAGATAACAAAACTGGTCCAGTGATCAAACACACAGAACTGACAAGGAATCTGGACATTTTCTGGAAATCTCTGAATTTGCTAAACCAAGAATAGATAAATTCTTGACTTGGCTTATTGACAGTTTCATCATTCTCAAAGTTAAAAAATAATGTAAGCAACTTGTATTTGACTTGATTCTAACCTAAAGACAGCTGATTGGTGACGCAGAAGAGGAACCTTCTAAAATATTGGCCATGCTATTTTAGTTTGTGAATAACAAGGAAAGTAATGTTGCGTATGATCAGATGTGTACCTTGGACTTTAAGAAATGAGATTTTAAAATATTCAAACAGAAAATATGTATGAGTTGATGTTCAGAAAATTCATTAGGTCACATCAAGTCAGCAGTCCTGACTCTGAAATTAACTGGGTGGCATAGACCATGGCACTTCATTCCTCTGGGCCTCAGTTTACTCATCAATAATATGAAGGAATTGCAAGATCTAATACAACTCTAAAATCCTATGATTTTTAATATTATGAGAAAAGTGTTTTTGTAAACTATAAAATTTTACTCCTCTTTCAGTGTTGATATGAAGATCAAATGACACGTGGTGATTTCCATGAAAGTATTTCAGAACCAAAACATACTATATATAAGCAATTTTTATTATTTTAAGAGAGAATCTTGCTAAAGAAAGATGAGGGGTGATAAAAATAACCCTGATAGGAAAGGAAAAGGAACTATTTAAAGAAACTAAGGTGAGAACATTACAGGGAACATTACACCACAAGTTAAAATTTTTCTATCTTTTTGTAAAAAGGATTAGAAGTAGAGCACATAACCTCTTAACAAGATACTCTGTGACTGGACTCTGGACATTTCCATTGGCTGTCTCCCAGGTCTGGAATGCCCTTACTCCCCATCTCTGTCTTCTGGCTTCCTTTAAGCTCCAGCTAAAATCCCAGGCTCTATAGGAAGCCTCCTGTAGCAGCAAGCACCCCAAGCATCCTCAGGGTTTGCAACTACCACAGGTTCTTGGATCTGCTTTGTTAAAGGAAAGCAACTCAAAATGGGTTAACAAGCTTACTTTAATCAGTCAGACATATATCGTTTACCTTGTTCAGGAGAAAAGGTCAGCACCCTGAACCTCAAAGTATACAGGCATAATTATCAAGACAGAAACATCAAGTAGACAGATTTCCAAACTGTCCAATCATTACATCCATACCCAGTCAACATCTGGGTTTCCACATTCTGGGTTTTTCAAAGCCGGGGGACTCTCAACAACGGCTTCCCAGAATTCAGATCAAATCACAGAACACTTCTCAAAGTGAGTCCCAAAACAAAGCTACACATCAGGGCTTATATAGCCTTCTCCTGGCTCAGAGAATGTAACAACCTTATTGACCCACTGGCCAATCAAAAAAGTATCTACTGAAAAACAAGCCTCCCTCCCCAGGCTTCTGGTGCACTTTAGCCTAGGGGCAGGGAAGATCTTTAAAATTTACATTCGCATTACACCTCCCCTTGCCTTCCTTTTGTTAACTAGTTAACAAATAAATAAATAACAAAATACATTCCTATTTATCCTGAATATAGTTTGTGTAGCCTAGGCTTCTCTGAGTATGCGGTGTTCTAACATGGAGCTATTCTTGATGGACTTTTTGAACATGCAAATTTGCCTAGCATGAAGCCTGATGCATCCCCTACTACACAGATGGGATATAGCCTTTTTGGTTGCCTGCCTGTGTCTTTAAAATTGGTAGGACAGAGCAATTCTCTCCTTTTTTCCACTCTTTTTGGCTGTGCTCTTTCAGGTAATTTCTGTCTGATGTGCTCAGCATGGATGCCATCACAGTTGTACAGGTAAGAGGGAAAGGACTTCCCTTCTCCTGCTTATCTCTATTTTACCCTAGAGTAGCAAAAAAGGGGAATATTTTAAAATTATATTTGGAAGGAGAATAAGGTAGTGATAATAAGCCCACTGCTTAGCACAGATAACAATCTTAAGAGATGACAAGAGAGAATGCAAAATTCATCTGTCTTCTCCATCACAGAGAACAATCTGCAAACTACAAAAGGATAAGAGGGAAATAATTTAGGGAATATTGGAAATTACCACCTAGTGGAGCAAAACTTTCTACTGGCAACACTTCTCAACTCACCATATCAAGTAATAGAAGTATTCATATACAAGATACAGAAATTTCAGCAATTATAAGAGATTAAGTGAAAAAAACTGCCATCAGGTAATTCTTACAGAAAGTAAAACAAAAAACCAACAGAGTAGCTCTTAGAGCTTTGGTCTATCCTTGCCTAGACCTTCTGCTTAAGTTCCCATCCCTCACCTCTCACACAGAACTATGATCCCTATGCCTATAGCACTTTTAGGCAATTTTTTTTTAGTAGTCAACTCCCTGGGAACATCCTGTGGAGGGAAGGGTAAGGGAAGGATCCTTGGTACCAGAGTATGTGGGGACCAATTTGCCACATGAACTCCCACCCAGGATCTTCTCTTCCAATGTTCTATAACCATCTTAGATGTAGGCAATTTCAGACAAGGATAGTTAAACAGTAGGAAAATGATTATTTTATGATATATAATAATATAAATAACAAAGCTAACAAAAATAAGATTACTTCAATAGATGGAAAAAATACTTTAACAAAACATAGCACTTATGTAAATAAAAAACTTAAAAAGCTTAGGCATGGAAGAGAATTTCTTTAATTATTATCAAAAGCAAATATTTCAATCCAAAGTTTTGTATTGTATGCAATGAAGAGAGACTTAAAACTAAAAACCTGCTCAAACAAAGCAAAAAAAAAAAGCCCCTTATGTCTACTATAATTTGACATAATTCTAAAAATACTAGCTATAGTAATAAGACAAGAGAACAAAATTAAAGGTATAAATATCAGCAAAGAAGAGACAGAACAAAGCATTGAAAAATTTTGGACTAGCATAGGTAATCCACAACTTTTTTCTCCATTATTAATCCAATCCTTCTAGCTCAAAAATCCAGGATCTTATGACTTTGAAAAATACATAATTTAATACTAATAACATATTTTACTTTGTTTTTTAAAAAAGATTTGTAACACTTTCTTTTTCTTTCTCTATAGCAATTACTTCCAGTTTCCTTATTAAGGATTTCCTTATTTATAAGAAATGGAGTCCATTTTATAAGCTATTTGCCCATGTCCTGCTAGTATCTTCCAGATCGTAATAAATCAATCTAGTTTTCACTCAGGTGAGACTTAGGGAAGCATTCTTTTTATCTGGTCCCAATTGATATCTTCTAGCATTTCTAGTTGTGAATTTTCAGCCCAGGATTTCTGATTCCTAGTTTAGTATTCTTTTAATGACAATGACCAGTGTAAAAACACACACACATGCATACACACGCACACATATACATACACATTTTCCCCTCCCCCTTTATTTTACAGATTCAACAACAAGAAGTTTCAAAGATGCTATTCAATAATAGGATCATAGTGCCTGGACCTGAAAAGGATCTTAATGACCATCTAATCCAACCCTCATTTTATAGGTAAATCTTTCTATCTCTGGACTAATCACCATGGTGATATTGATTTAGCCTTGTTACAAAAGTACAGAATGGGTAAACAACTTATTCAAGGACACAGTGATGGTTTCAGAGGTAAGATGAGAGCCTATGTATTCGGACCCATTGTCCATGCTTCTTTGACAAAAGCCCAACCACACTGTGCCTAGGCAGAAACAGGCTTTTTTTTTCAGCTTGGTAAAAGACTTGGTATAAAACAGACGAAATTTCATGAACATATTTTAAACTTTGTTCTTAAGACTGATTTCTACATATATTAACAAAGTGTAGAGAACCTCTCTTCTGTCTCCAACTGTATTTTGCAAAGTGCTGATTAGAACAGCTGCAAACTTAAATCAATGAGACATGTACCATCTCAGTCACTTAGAATTTCATCATAATTCTCTCTATCCCCAGACCCATTACCATGCTTCTATTTATTTAGCCCTGTTATGGATATATTTGTTTTATTCACTACAATGGAGCATCTAGAGGGAGAGTTTTAGCAACCTTATGTCTGTGCTAAGGACCAGTTATTAAAAAACAAAGAATATAAAGACAAGAAAAAAAGCTTTTTAAGGAGCATCCTGACTACAAAGTCACTGACAGTAACACCTTTGCACATTAAAATTCGTGAAGAAATCAAAGTACAAACAAAACAAGTCAGGAGTACAGCAGCTCCTGTCTGCAAGGAAATGACAATTTGAAAGCTGTTGGCATTTCTTGAACACATAAAATTGTTTCTAAACCTCTGAATTAACCTTCTGTCAATACATAGAAGCCCAGAGAACAACAGTGTTATCCAGTGAGAAAAGGCAAATGGGAAACAGTCAAGTGAGTGGAGTGCCTTGCTTAGAAACATGCAGAACATTCTGGAAACTTTATTTTCTTTTTCTTTTAAAGCAATTGGGGTTAAGTAACTTGCTCAAGGTTACACGGCCAGTTATTTCTGGGTATGGTGCTGAGTATCTGAGCCCGGATTTGATCCAGGTCATCCCGACACTGGAGCTGGTGCTCTTACTCGCTGAGCCACCTGGCCACCCCTAAGCAATTGGGGTTAAGTAACTTGCTCAAGGTTACACGGCCAGGTGTTTCTGGGTGGGTGCTAAGTGTCTGAGCCCGGGGTTCGATCTCCAGGTCTTCTCAGCACTGGAGCTGGTGCTCTTACTCGCTGTGCTACCTGGCCGCCCCGAAACTTTATTTTCTTCTAGAAAATAAAAGTGATGGGGATCTTTCTTCTTTGGAGTTCTAGGGACATTATATATGCAACTGAATGTAGAAACCTGGGGGTCAGGAGATAATTTTCTTTCTTTCTTTTTTGTTTAAATCAATTGGGGTTAAGTAACTTGCTCAAAGTTACATGGCCAGTTATTTTTGTGTTGGTGCTGAGTATCCGAGGCTGGAACCGATCCCAGGTCTCCCGATGCCAGGGCTGACGCTCTTACTCACTGTACCACCTGGCCGCCCAAAGAGATAATTTTCAATGATGAACAAGAAAAGTCACAGACTCTAAGGGCCAGAAGAGGCCTTGGAAATCAGCTATTCTAGCAGTCTTATTTATAGATGAGGGAACTGAAGCTTAAAAAGGTTAAGTGCCTTTCTCAAAGTCACACAACCGATTATCAGAAACTAGGCTAAAACCCAGAACTCATGACTCCCAGTCCAATACCCTTTCACTACCCTGTTCTGTCACCTATATTAAAATTATGAAATATATAGTTTGTTTTAGTATCCTCCCATATCCCTTTCAACATTATTCTCCTACATCCTTTCCCTCTTTTTCACTACATCCCCTGGTCAAGTTTTCTCTGGTCATACATATCTTCCCACTTCAGTAATGTTGCCTAGAACTGTCCTCCTCCCAAATGTCCATAATATAAAATTACTTCTTTTTCTTCCTCCCACTTTCAGTTAAATTCTTCTCCTCCCTCACTATATAACCATTTCAGCTTTTCTGATGCTATCCTTTCTTCTGCTTCTCTTCTCCAATGGCAACTGATGGTTAGCCTACCCATCCTGGTTCTTGGCTGTTATGTTGTTGCTATCTATGATTGAAAGAAATTTCTATGAAGTCCCCATTTCACTGGGTGGACCACCCATGTCAGATTTATGGGAGAATATAGACATACATTACAGAGAAGTCATTGGTGCGTTTTCATTGGCACCATTAGAGGAAGTCCTCACATTGATAAGATCTAAATTATCTTCTTTTCCCCAGTCCCAAATAAAAATATCCTTTTTTCCCCTTTATCAGTGTGACTGACATTGAAGAACAATAATCTAATTAACAATCAAAGTAACTTATGCTAAGGTAAAAATGGTTTCATCAATCATGAGGAACTAAATGAATGAAGGCTTAACTCTCCCAAGGGCTATTAATATCTTAAAGGAAAAATTTTAACCCAAGTCAATCTCTAATTGGCAGCAAAATTTTTATGTTATATAGTAGGATCACAGGGTGATAATTCATAGGGTCATAGATTTAGAGTTTGGTGGAATCTCAAAGATTGTTGAATTCAAAGTCCTCATTTTAGTGATGAAGAAACTAAGAGATAAAGAGGCAAATGGACTTGCCCAGGATCACACAATTAGTTGATTTTTGAGATGGGGCTGAAGCCAGGTCTTTCTAACTCCCAAATCCAATTCTTGAAAAAAAATAGTCTTCCAATGATCATATTGCTAGGTAGGAAGACTGGTATATAATCTATAGAGACCAAATCAAGCAGTCTTAGAAAATTATTTTACCATATTGAACAATAAGCAAAATATATCAATGGTTACTGTTTCATAATGAGTTCTACTTATTTTGTTTCTTACAATGAAGTTTTCCTTACACATTGAATGATAAAACCAGAGCTAATTTTCTTTTAAAGAGAAGGCAGTCAGATAAGTTCCACTTCAGACATTGTAAAAATAGAGGCAAATTGAACATGGAATTTAATAGCTCCATAGCTCACAAACATTGAAGCCTGAATATATGAAAGCAACATGTTGAGTGTAGTTTTGGTCTGCTCCTTAAGAGTATTTATGAAGTCATTCTTAAGGTACTAATTCCCTTTAGCCTTGATATTTTTCTCACCTCTCAAGTCTATTATGAACTCTGATTACATTAAGAAGTACATCATCCCATAATGATCTGAGGAAGATTTACATAAGATTTTTACCTTGTTATAGAAAATAGGCTCTATTTTTCTGCCAATGCCCTTTCTAGATTTGACATTTTGGGAGTCAACCAGGAATAAATATTTTCTTATAGTACAGCACTGCTTAGTTCAAAAGATATTTAAAGATACTTTCTTCCTTCTTTTCAATGATACACATGAAAAATCATAGACTTTAAGGGTCAGAAGAGAACTTGGACATCAACTGTTCTAACAATTATTTTTCCTTCCTTCCTTCCTTCCTTCCTTCCTTCCTTCCTTCCTTCCTTC
>NW_027187293.1:3053181-3061137 GCF_028583685.1 Petaurus breviceps papuanus | reverse complement strand
TCAGTTTCCTCATCTGTAAAATAATCCAGAGAGGGAAATGGAAAACCACTCCATTATCTTCACCAAAAAAAGAAAAAAAAAAGAAATGAAAACAAACCTCAAATGGGAGTCATGAAGAATCTGATGTGACTTAAAAAACAACAGAACAAAAATGATCATAAGATGAGCTAGATTTGCCATTGGCCCAATTACTTTTAACCATTTCATTACTTATGATGTAAATAGGTGAAAGATTATAAGTAGGCAGATTTGGAATGAGCATTTATTGCTGTGATGAAATTTAGGGGAAGATTCAGTTTGAGTGATGCATTAAATATGAAATTAGATTGAAAAAATCATTGTCATAAGAACCATCATTTATCATTAGGCATTTACTATATAGGAAAGTGTTGGGCAGTGAAGATACAAAAAACAAAACAAAATCATCTCTGGTCTCCAGGAGCTAAACTATATGAACAATTAAGTAATGACAAGTATAATTTTGAGAGGGGGAATGTGCTAATAATGAGTGGGAGAAGTGAAGGTAGAAAGAAAAAGGTAAAGTCTAGGCTGTTTTTGAATTAAGTTAGGATTCTAGAAGGAGGAGGGAGACTAGAGTGCATGATATACTTGCAGGATCACTTGTACAAAGGCATGATTGTGAAATATAGAATTTTAAGAGAGAATAGGTCATTCTAACTGGATATAAGGATAACAGGAAGGTTCTGAAGTAAGTTTGTGAAGCTGGAAAGAATGGTGGATAGTACCATTAGTAGAAAGCTGGAAGTTTGAAGGATGGATGGATTTTGGAAGAAATATGATGTTCATTTTAGACATTAAGTTTGAGAGGCATATGGGATGTTTAGGTGGAGATATCAAGCAGATATAGCTGATAAAAGACTGAGCTTGGGAGAGAGATTGGGACCGAATTTGGAAATCATATGTACAGAGATGCTAATTGGATTGATGGATATCAGGGATAGAGTTAATGATGAGGATATTATCACTAGAACTGATGATATTCCAAGTGAGGTAATACCTATAGAGAGAAAATAGGAGGATCTATAACAGAATTTTAATGAAACTGACATTTACCAGAGGAGGATGGAAACCACACAATAGCAACTGAAAAGAGGCAGTGAGAGGGTTAAAAGGTGAACAAAGACAAAACAATGTCATAGAAGCTAAAAGAGGAGGAATTATCAAGGTATTAGACGTGGATAGCAATGACAACAGCTATAGAGAAATCAAGAAGGATGATGAATGAATAAAGGCTATTGGGCTTCTTAATTAAGAGATCTTTGGAACTAGAAAAGGTGACACATACTAAAAGTTAAAATAAGGGACTGGAGCAGAATCTATTAGAATTTAGCTGAAGTAAAAAAAAAGGCAGGGGTAGCAATCATGATCTCAGACAAAACAAAAGAAAAAATAGATCTTGTTAAAAGAGATAATCAGGGAAACTTCATTTTGCTATAAAGGTATTAGAGATGGTGAAGTAATATCAAACATTTTTAAAGCAAACTTTTTGAATAAAGTACTTATTTCTCAAATACAGAGGGAACTGAGTCAAATTTATAAAAAAACAAGAGATATTCCCTAACTGATGAATGGTCAAAGGATATAAACAAGAAATTTTCTGAAGAAGAAATAAAAACTATAGTTATAAGAAAAAATGTTCTAAATCACTATGGATTAGAAAAATTACAATTAAAACAATTCAGAGTACCATCTAACACCTATCAGATTGGCTAACACTATAGAAAATGAAAATAACAAATGCTAGAGGAGCTGTGGAAAAGTAGGTACACTTATGTACTGTTGGTGGAATTGTGAAATGGCTCAACTATTCTGGAGAACAATTTGCCCAAAACAGTATTCCCAAAGGGCTATAACATTGTGAATATCCTTTGACTCAGCAATATCACTGCTAGGTCTGTATCCCAAAAAGATTAAAGAAAAAAGGGAAAAAAGGCTGTATATACCAAAATATTTAGAACAGCTCTTTTTGTGGTGGCAAAGGATTGGAAATGGAGGGGATGTCCATCACTTTGGGAAAATGGCCAAATAAGTTCTGACATGATTTTTTGGAATATTATTGTGCCATAAGAAATGACAAATAGGATCATTTCAGAAAAGCCTGGGAAGATCTATATAAACTAACGCAAAGTAAAGTGAGAACCATGAGAATATTGTATGTAAACAGCACTATTTTAAGGGTAATTAACTATGAAATACTGCTACTCTGATTAAGACAATGATCCAAGACATTCCTTAAGATCTCATGCTAAAAATTGCCATCCATCTTCAGAGAGGTAATTGACAAACAGCACAAATTGAAGTAGAATTTTCTCACTTTCTTTGTTTTTCTTGCTTTTTGTGACATGATTAATATGGAAATATGTTTTGAATTGATTTTTCATGCTTAATTGATACCATATTGCTTACTTTCTCAGTGGGTGGAGGAAGGAATGAAGAGGGAAAGAATTTGGAACTCAAAAATAAATAAATAAATGGAACAAAAATAGAATAAATAAATAGAATAAAATTTTTTTAAAAGGAGATCATTGGAGACAACTTGAAGGAAACAATATCAATCAAGTGGTGAAATCAGAAGCTAGACTGAGGAATTGAGAAGTGAGTGTAAAGTGCTGAAACATAAGTAATTAGCTTAAACAATTTTTAAAGGAATATTGCTATTTGAGGAAGAAGAAATGTAGGTTGAGAAAATGGCAGGGTGAAGTGAAGGCTTTTTAAGAATAGGAGAAACATTCATAGATAGCTAGATAGTTTAGATGGATAGATAGTGAGAAAAAAGAGAATAAGCAAATATTGAAGATCAGAGAAAGAAAAGGTATGATTGATAAGACAAACTCCTAGAAAAGATGAAAGAGCAGAAAAGAGGACTGAGAGCACAAATGGAAGGATTAGCTTTGGCAAAGAGAAGGTCTATTTCTTATCAGAGATATGTAATAGAAAAGAGGAAAAAATATGAGGCTTGTTATGCAGAAATGAAAATGAAGCAGGTTGACATGATTGGGTTACTTTCTAGGATCATAGTGGATGGTGGGGGTAACCCATTTTTGGGGTGTGACAAATAAACACAGTCGTTAGTACTACAACAAGGAAGTAAGAGTTTCATGGCTAGCTGATAATATATGCTTGAACCAATCAACCACAGTCAAGGATGAAGGGATGGAGGGGAGAACAAGAGTTGGTATGTGTTGTTTCAAGCTTTGCAAATAACTTTACCACCCATTATCTCCTTCGAGGCTCACAACAGCCTTGTGTGATAGGTATAATATAATTGTCCCCATCATAGTGTTGTGAAAACTAAAGCTAAAAAAGGTTAAATGACTTGCCCATGGTCACAAAATTTGTATGTCAGAGGTGAGATTTAAATCCACATTTCTCTTAACTGCAAGGCAAGTATTCTTCTTTTCTTAACATAAAAATATTTAGGAGGAACCCTTAAAATTCTGAATTGTAGAGATTGAATCAAAACCATCTGTACCACACCTGCACAGAATAAGACTGTATTTTCTTTTAATAAAATAATCAGATACTATGCTGTTGAACACTGGCCTACTTCTGGAAAGAAGTGGTCATGTTTTGCTAACTACTTGTCAGAACAATGTGAGAATAAAATAATCTCCCATACCTCTCATTTCAAAATGGCCTCTTCCACTAGACAACTGTTGAGATGACAGACTTGAAAAATGTTCCATGCCTTTACTTACCACTGGTCTGTGTACATCCCAGAATGCTCGTTCCTGGCTATCAAGAATCTTCCTTTCTATCTTGTCTCTTTTCTTGTCAACTCTGTGAACAATGTAGTGGTAAAGGAAATAAGCATTAATTACCATACTTCTCTTGGAAGGGAAAACCTTCACCATTGTGCACAAATAATCGTGACTCACAAATACTCACTTTGCTTGTGCTTCTGCTTGCATAAAAATAAACTCCCACTTCCTGGCAAATGCTCGTTGTAGTCTAGCCAAACTCTCCTGAAAATATATCGCAGGTTAAGGATATTTAAGACCACTTTTTCTGCTACAGGTTACTTATAGTTAGGTTCACTTGAAAAGCCAGATGTAGAGTTATTATTAAAATGATACATGTATGCATCTAAGCCTTAATAAAAGCTGTCTTCTTATATAGCTTTACCATCATTAAAAAAGTGACTTTTTAAAGTGTATTTAAAAGCCTTACATACCTGCAGTTTGTATAAAGATTTTTTGTTTTGTTTTCAGAATTATGCTAGGAAGGATTGCAGAAATATAATCAATGCATTTGTCAGTGCTCCCACTTCATACCAAGGAATAGGAAATTAACTCTGACTATACATTAGCTTATAAGCCAGGACACCAAATTTCCTGGCATGCAATCAAAGGCTGATCTATATCATTATGGTGATACTGAAGCTGATGGTGTGGGGTAATGGAAAGAATACCTGATTTAGAGTCAGTGGACCTGGGTTCAAATCCTTCTTTGCTATTTACTAGTCAGGCAGGGCACTTAACATCTCTGGGTCTCAGTTTCCTCAATTATTAAATGAGGAGGTCAGACTAGATGCCCTTCTGGCCCCAAATCTATGAACTTCTGATCTCAGTCAACTGACATTTATTTAAGCACCTAATATATACCAAGCATTGTGTCAACATTTGGGATACAAAGAATGGCATAAGCCCTCCTTGCCCTCAAGGAACTTTATATCTCACGGAGGAGACAACATGCAAACCATTGTGCACAAACACTATCTACAGAGGATAAAATGGGGATTCAACCTCAGGTATCAGCACAGTACACTCATCATAGTAGATGCTTGATCTGTGTTCTAGAGCCTCATCAGCATGATGGATGGGGGGAGAGAGGGCAGGATATGGGCAGAATCAATAAACTCTTCACACTGCCCAAACCCAATCCCAGCAATCCATGAAGGTGTCAAGTGAAGAGAGTGCAAGTTAAAGAACCTGTGCTCTATTGCTATTTGCTTAAGGTTTTGATTTATTTGATGTTCTAGAGAAGATGCAAGATTAGTTACTTACAGCTTCATAATCTGCCAGCTCCAGTCGGGCTTTGTTTTGCATTGTTCTCTTGCAGAGGTAAACAGCTGAAAAAACAAGCACAAGAATCAGTCATTTCCTACCTTTCTCTTGACAGGACTGTCCTATAAATCAAGCTTAAATGGCTTCATCCACTTTTCTTAGAAAAGTAGTCTGTATTTTTTTCTTCTTCTACCAATTAGAGGTAGCTATATATGACCCTGGGCAAGTCACTTAATTACTGTTTGCTTCAGTTTCCTCATTTGTAAAATGGAGATAATAGTAGCACTCATCTCATAGAATTGTTGTGAGGATTAAATGAGATATTTGCAAAAATCACTTAGCACATTGCCTGTTACATAGTAGATACTGTATAAATGTTTATTCCCTTCAGTTTCCCAAATTATGCTTTCTGATACATTCATTTGTTCATTGAACTTATTAAGCACCTACTACATGCCAAGCATTGGGTCAGATACTAGGGATAAAAAGACAAAAATAAAGCAACTCCTCTCAAAGAGATTACATTCCAAGCAATAAATACCATACAATTTATTTACCAGAGGTCCGACAGTACAATAGTATTCATCAATTCATTCAACAAACACTTGCAAAATGTTGAAAATTCACAACAGAATGGACATATTTGCTAATGTACTTATGCATGTAGACAGGCAGTTTGGTTTAGTATAACGGTAGGGAACCTGCGGCCTTGAGGTCACATGTGACCCTGTAGGTCCTCAAGTGTAGCCCTTTGACAGAATCCAAACTTCACAGAACAAATGGGGATTCTGTGAAGTTTGGATTCAATCAAAGGGCGACACTTGAGGACTTATAGGACCACATGTGACCTTGAGGTCACAGATTCCCCACCTCTGAATTAGTGGATAGAGAACTAGCCTCGAAACCAAGACAACCTCAGTAGCACAATATCAGTATGACCCTGGACAAGTCATTTAACATCTCAGTGCTCTAAGACACTCCCTAAGACTATAAGTTACAGAAGAGGTACCACCTACACTGAAATACTATGTTTCTTCTCATATATCACTGAAATCCAGTCCCTATTCCTACATGCACCTATGTACACACATTATATACATGTATAAATATACATTTTGTATATATCATATGCTATTATCAATTTTCTAAATGTTTGTATTTCATTGTCAAAAACATTCTACTTAAATGAAATTTCTTCTTTGGGCATTGTCATTCCTAATGCTTTTTTTGTAAGAGAGCTTAAATTACATTATTTTAAATTTATTCAGTAGGTCCATGTAAGTAAGGTGAATTTGAGTGTAAGTAAGCTGAATTTGAGTGTGTGTAAAGTGGATTTTTGTTATTTCTTAGAGTTCAGTTTTCCAGGATCCATGGTCATAACAATCTCTTGTTCCCAGGTATTTGATACGAATTCCCACAATTATGTTTCAAAACATCTCCACCATGCTTGTTCAGTATTATATAATGATAAATAATACAAACATCTACTGCAACTGCACAGTGAGATACAGGGATGGGGTGATGTAAACTTGTGAGGCTATTGCTAACAATATGCCTTCTTTGTCTGTTGCCCCTATAAAAAAGGTGGCTGTTGGTCAGTGAATGGGGAACCTTAGGGTTGAATACATGAATACTATGTGTGCCTGAAGTGGCTCCTGTTGAGGCTTAGGGAGAACCTTAGGGTTGAATGCACAGAAGCTGTGAGTGTCTTGATCAGACCCCATCAAGGCTTGGGAGAAATCTGTGTTTGCCTCAACTGGCCCCCATTGAAGCTTGAGGGGACTTAGGGGATGCACAAGTGTGCCTTGACTGTCCCCATAGAGATGTAGGGGTACTTGCCACCCCCACACTGCTTCTTGCCAGCCCCTGTGAGAAGGATGATTAGGGAATGCTGTAGGAGTTTGGGTTCCTATTATCGGCAATTCTCTTCTGAGAAAACTAGCCTAGAATAAAGTAAGATTATTAACCCCTTCTTAGTGTCTTTCCTGTCTGACCAGATCAAGAATGAACCTGTGCTAGCAGCCATCCTGTGTGCTCTGTTTATTTGTCTTACAGTCCAGTACCCCAAATCACTTCTTTTTTGGAATGCCAGCTCTCAGGAAAGCACTTTCTTAAATTACTAAATGATTAGCCTTCATAACAGGACTAAAAACAGGACCTCAGTTAAGGAATTTGGTAATAACTGGTGCCTATTTATTCTTTCCTCTTCACATTTGAGACAAGTGGTGTTTTTCATAAAATTATTTACTTTACTAAGCACAGGGCAGTTTTTCCCTCCTTTGTCTCTGTATTTTTTTAATTTAAAAGTCATCTTTGAGTGTTTCAATATTCTTTTGGGATGATAATACACTTTGAGCTAATGCCAGCTCACCAGATTTAGCAGGGTTTATTGCCACCAGTTTAAGTAACATTAACTCTGGCTTTCCTCATTTCAGCTGGTCTGTTTGGGCAACCCTGAGCATCAATTATAGATGGGGATAAAGCCCATTTCTAACTCTTCCATAGTCAGATTTCTGCAGGTGACACTGAAATGATGGATGGTTAATGAAACTGAGATGATAAAGTGCAGAGGTCCCTTAGAGAGAAGATAAAATAAATGTTTGTTGTATTTGAATTGCATATAAGATAGGCCAAGAGTTTACAGAAACATCAGATTGGTGAATCAAAATATCCTTAGCATATGATTTAGTCAGCCTTTTAAGAGCAGTGCTGTAGTTATTGGCATCAAGGGAAGAAGAGATTTGTAGAAGTATTGCCCAAAGCATTAGTCTTCTTCAGCCCATCAATCACTCATTCTGCTATAGATGTTTCACATGATAATATCAACACCCCTATAGTCCTTTAAAGTAGTTTTTTTTTTATTCTATGAGGGTTTTGTCAAATGTATGCAGGTGAAGTTTATATTTTGGTCTCATCTTTCATTTCAACT
>NW_027187293.1:3046694-3053171 GCF_028583685.1 Petaurus breviceps papuanus | reverse complement strand
TGTATGCAGGTGAAGTTTATATTTTGGTCTCATCTTTCATTTCAACTCAGCATTGGATATTTTACATGACAGTGAACACAACTTTGGCAAGCACACATCTTACCACTTAATTCCTGGATTAAGTGAAACTCATTAACAGCTAAGATTTCTGTAGTGTTTTAAGATTTGTAAAGCCTTATACAGATATTATCTCAATTTATCCTCACAGTAATGCTACGAGGCAAGTGTTGGTATCCCATTTTAAAGATGAAGAAACTGAGGCAGACAGTTTGAGAGATTTACTCAGGGTCACAGCTCATAAATGTCTGAGGGCAGATTTGTCAGATCTTTCTGATTCCAGGTCCGGAATGCCATGTAGTTGACAAAATAATTTAAATTCTTTTCCAAAGAAAATGATCAATATAACATCTTTAAAGGAATCATATGATTTTAACATATTTATGGGTAATACTTTATAGGAGACCCTTTAAGTCAATATTTTGCTGTACTAATTTAAAATTAAGAGCAAAAAAAAAACCCCAAGAAGCTTAGAGGGATGTTGTATTGTCTGCTTGGTTTCAGCCCATTGCGTTACTATAAAGATGCTGTTTGTGAGAGAATTTCATTTGTCTTTTCTTGTTCATGTATATAGCAAGTATGGATTCCTTGAAATCTTTCTCACAAAAAACTTTGCAGAGAAAAGAAATAGGTATATATGTCAGTATTTGTTAATACTTTAATCAGCTTATTTTATAGTGAAATTTTCCTTGATTTTCTCAAGCTTTTGCTATCTTTTTCTCTTCAGATATCATAAGAATTGATATCTCACTATCCTTAAAATTGTGTCACTTCTAGCACACATCTCCTTTGTATATCATTTGTCTAGTCCACCTATTCTTGCCATGCTTGTTTTCTTTGGTACCATTTCTGCTGCATGTCGAAAAAGGACAACTGTGATCTTAGAGTACAAATATGGTTACTGTACAGTAACTGATGAAGACACTAATTTGTTAGAATTCTACTTTTCATGTTTATTGCTCTCCCAGTTTTATCCTTAAGTGCCCTCAGAATGATATGGTTTAATTAGTCACTTGAGCATCTTTCTGTACATTTTTTTCTGTGTTGTTTCTTATTCTTCTAAGACTTCTGTTACCTCTTATAAACTGTCACCATTCTATATAATGAAGTTTTCCAATATATTCTATTTTAAACTGGTATTTCTGTTGCTTTTATCCTCTCTTCTCTTGGCCAGGAAATCTGGTATTTATTGGTCTTTAGATGTTTTTTTTTCCTTTAATTCTGGTCATTGATTTCTATCTATCTATCTATCTATCTATCTATCTATCTATCTATCTATCTATGTATCTATCTATCTATCTATCTATCTATCTATCTATCTATCTATCTATCATCTATCTGTCTGTCTGTCTGCCTATATTGATTAAGCTTCACTTGGAAATAGCAAAAGTATATGATAATGTCTGTTATTTTATCCATCCCTCCCATAGCTGTCAAAACAGACTTGCCTGCTAAAAAACAAAACAAAAAAACTGTTGATGGCTCCCATTGTTTATATGATTAAGTAGAAGCTCCTCATCTTTGCATTTAACATTTTCTATAATCTGGCCCTAATTTACCTTCCCAGATTTTTTACATTACTCTTTTTCAAGTGTGCTATATTCTGACCAAACTGGTCTATTTGCTGTTTCTCAAACTCAGTATTCTTTCTCTATGAATTTGCACAGGTTAGATCCAAAGCCTAGGATGAATTTTATCTCTCCTTATCAAAGCTACTTGGAATTTTTATCTTCTTTCATGTCTCCTTCCATGAGTGACCTCTTGCACAAAATCTCATCTAACTTCTCCAACTGTAAGTTTTCTCTGTGTCTTCTTATGGTCTTGGATTTACTTGCCTGTGTGTATACTACATTTGCTCATTAGATAGTAAACTCCTTGGGGGAAGGACCCATTTTCATCTATCTGTTTCTTCATATCTGTGGTCCCTCATGTAGTGTTTTGTTTACATAGACTGTGCTGTGTGTTCGTTAAATGTTCGTCAAATCAAACTGATAACTGTACAAAAAAATTGAAGTAGGAAATATGACCCTAATTATATTTCTTCTCTTGTTTCCTGTTGGATTGGTTGTTAGCATAATGTGGTGAAATTCTGACTTTGTATTGTCCTTTAATACATTTCATTTTAGAGCAGTTACCACAAAGTCCAGCTGATATAATGGAGAAAACAGACTAGAGATGGAATAAATATCTGACAAGAGTGTTTACTCTATTTTCACCTGAGAGCATTTCATGCATAAAAGTCAAAATCAGAGACTACAAATTATCTATGCAGTCTCACAAATCCTAGCAACTTGGTTTGACTTTAAATGCATAACTCCACATTCCTACTTTACATTGTTCTCTTAATCCCAGTGTAGGGCCTCTTGACTAGCCAAATTAAAAACAAAAACAAAAAAACAAAAAAAAAAAACACAAAGGAGGGGAAATGGTTCTTTATATTTTTCTTAGTGACCTCTCATTCTTGAAGAACCTCAGACAAAGGCTTCTGCTCTAGGGTCTATCATGCCTGCTATGCCAAGACAGGTTTTATTCGTCCAGTTTCCTAACCCTTTGGCTACAAGGAGTGTTTGTACATGTGCAGGCCCCTTGAAGCTGCAGCTTCATAAAAGACAAACTACAGCTTTGTAAACATTTACTTGGATAATTTTTGCTTCCCTGCCTGGAGTATTGCCTTTAATCAAGTTTCTAACACCTGGCTCCTGAAATGCTATTTTCAGATTCTCCACAGATCAGCTCTTATCTATCTCTCCTCCCTCATCATCAGTCTCTCCTTGATGATTTTATCCAGATTCATAAACCTTCTTCTGCAGCTTCCACATCCGGCTTCGTTAGGGAAGCTGATTCTGAACTGTTGGGTGATATAACAAGGGAGGGGAGCTCAGGGGTTCTTTAGACTAGGCCTGTGCCTGCAGGGAAAGTTGAACTTTGACTTCTGTTTTAAAGGTTCTCTAAAGTGATTGTCATTCTGCAGTTTTCTGTTGAGCAAAGTTAAGAGTTAAGCAAAAAGGAAGGTCTCACCACATAACAAAACATTTTAACATTCAAAGAAGAATTAGGAGAATGAAAGCTTTCACTATTCCCACCAGTTGATTTGACAATGGCATAAAGAATTGAATAAGCAGAGGCCAGCCCAGTAAGCATGAACTCAGCTTTAGTGTGGCCACTGTGGGGTTGCAAACTGCCTTTCAAACCTGGGGATTTTACTATAGCAGTTTCACTAAGTACACTCTAAATCAGCAGGAGGGCGTCAGCAGTCAGCAGGGTGTGAAGGTGAATTAAGTGGAGCATAAAGAAAATGTGTAGCACTTTTAGGGAATTTTAGGAAGGACACTGACATGATGTGCATGCAGAAAATAATAATAATGATGATGATGTTGACAGTAATGATAATAGTAACTAGCATTTTAAGGTTTGACTAATGCTTTTCACATGTTATTCCATCTGATCCAGAGACAACGCCATGCAAGGATCATTTGCAGGAACTCAGAGTGCTTTGCCTGCAGGAGAGAAGACTGTGGGGAATATGATAGTTATTAAAGTATTTGAGGGGCCATCCTATGGAAAAGACAGTTAGGTAGAACAATGGTACTTGGACTGGAGTCAGGAAGACTCATTTTCATGAGTTCAATCTGGCCTCAGACATTTACTAGCTGTGTGACCCTAGGCAAGTCACTTAACTCTTTTTTGCCTTGGTTTCTTCATCTATAATGTGTGGAAATGATCATTGAACCCATGAGATCTGATGAAATCACTGAGATATATAAGGAAAAGAGGGTCCAGATAGAGCCTTAGGATACAGTCAGTTTCAAAGAAGGAGCTGTTGGAAGGTAGGAGAAGAACCAGAATAGAGAAAATCTAGTAAAGAGAGAGCATCCAGGAGTAAAGGGTGGTCAGAGGTACCAAAAGCAACAGACAGAGCAAGAAGGATAAGGATAGAAAAGAGGCTTTATGATACAATGACTGGAGAGCACAGCTGCCTTTGTACAAAGCAGTTTCATTTGAGTGTTGAGGCAAAAAGCCAGAATTTAAGGAGTTAAGATAGTGTGTGAAGATGTCAAGGTTCTGACATTTTTAAGCTTATTACTAGTTAAATTTGCAGAAGTCCTCATGCATTTTATCATTGGACTATTTCCCACCCCAATTCAACTGATTAAATTATAGAAGGTAAGAGGCAGGTAAAAGAGACATATATTAAGGTCTTGAGTAACAAAGAAGTGTCTAGGTTCTGTTATTCCTTAATAAGGATGAAGAAATCTTTCAATTGAGTTTGATGGAATTAGAGGGGGACTATCCATTGACTGAACGTAAGTTGACTGGACATAAGGAAGTAAGTTGACAGCTCTAAGGAATGTGAGCTCTGTGAGTCCAGGCAGCCTTGGCCATTGGGGTTCAAGATACAGAGCAAAATAGGAAGAGAGAGAAAAAGGCCCAGGCAGTCCAGCTGCATGACCTGTCCAGCTTAGGGCCAGTAGCAAGAGGACACCACAAAAAGAAAAAGGACATCAGGTTTATAGCACCACCTGGGCAATTTTCTGGTCACATTCATTCCCTATGTTTGTGCCTTCCTACTAGTGTTCTCTAAGAGTGTTCCCACTCTCTTCATTGATGCTGTGTGTAGTTATGGGAAAGTATGCTTCAAGTTTATGGGAGGAATGTTTTGTTACTATTGTTCATGCTACTCGACTCTGTAAATGCCTTTGATTTGGGGGGAAAATATTTGGATGATTTATCCCTGAGTGTGCCTTGGGAAATTTGTCCTCTGGTACCCACATTGAGTTCTGAGTATAATAGACTCAAAATAAAATTGAACATATTTATGTTTTAAGGCTTGAAACAAGCAAACCTCATGCCTTATTTCTTTTATATTTGGATCAAAAGCAACCATTATCCTCCATAATAAGTAATGGACAAAATTATGTGTTCCCATTGGCTTCAACCAAAAGTTTGAAAGAGAAACATAAATTTGAGTGTTCAAAGAACTGGTATCATGACTACGTGAGCAGTCATATAGTCACCTCTCTTTCTTAATGTACTTTGTTTCCTATGATTTGTCTAAAAAAACATAGATGGATATGACAATGGAATTTTCTGTTCCCATATGGGAAAATATATTGTACTAAGATACATATAAATTTATCTATATCCTGAGAATTAACAGACCTACTACCTCTTTAGAGAGTATCTTTTATTTTGGCCTTTCCCCTCAAATAAGATAGTTCTTTCTTTGCTTTTAAGAGGTAGCATGACTTGTGGGAATTATGAGAGTCTTGGAGATAAGAGATGAATTAAAATTCTGACTCAGACACAGGTTGTTGTAACATGAATTTATATTATTTTGGGTTTCCTCATCTGTAAATAGGGGTAATAATATTTAAACTGTGTACTGAGTAATCCTGAGAAAGTGCTTTACAAAAGCTATAATTAGAAATTATTTATCAGCATTTGCAAGTGGCCTATGAAGACATGGGATGAACTGTGAATAAACTAGTCCAGAGCAGATAAATACCACCAATTTTCATGTGAAAACAAGGATGGTGTATATACATAGGTATGTATGTAGTATATATATATATGTATATATACATATTGGTATATATGTAGATATAGATATGCACACAGGCATATATTTAGGAATATACACCATCATCATCATTATTTTCATCTTTATCATCCACATAAACCAGAATTTATATAGCCCTTTAAAGATTTTCAAATTGCTTTATATATCTTATCTCATTTAATTTTAACAATTTCCCCATAAGATAGGCACTATTATTATTTACATATTACGGGCCAGGAAATTGAGACTGAGAGAAGTGACTCACCCAAAGAAATAAGGAAGTGTCTAAGGTAGGATTTAAACTCAGGTCTTCCTGACCCCTGACTTCCACAAATCTATACTCTATCCACTGCTTCACATCGAGTATAATCACTGTATTGTCCCCTCATTCATTGAACTCTTAAAAAATAAGGTTTGATTCTGATATTCCAAGAACAAGGATAATAACACCTGAATTCATATTTCTCTTCATTTCATCAATTTTCAGACAAATTGGTTTATTTGTTGTTTTCTACCAACATTTTCCACTCCTAACATTTTGACTATGTAGAAAAAGGCCTAGACCTGTGATTATACTGACATGGGGTACTCTTCATAGAAGAAACTTTCTCTGCCAATGAGGGTCTGCATAGGATTGTTTTGGAGAGTTGTCTGAGGCCCTGTGTGGCTTGCTCAGAGCCACATGGTCAGTACGTGTAAGAGGAAGGTCTTGAACACAAGGCTACCAGGCTTTCAGGACACCTCTCTTTCCATTTCCTCAGCTTCCTTTCTTGGTTTAATAATGACTTTTCTGACAGCCTAGCTTCAAGACCACTTCCTCTGTGATTCTTTCCTTGATCACTCTGAAAGTCAGGGTATCT
>NW_027187293.1:2997675-3046684 GCF_028583685.1 Petaurus breviceps papuanus | reverse complement strand
GTGTGTGGTCAACATGCTATATGTGATTGTATGTAATCAGTGTGTATATATAGTCAGTATGTGTGTGTATAGGTCCCCGGTACTTTTTGAGGACTCAAACTATGTTAGTTCTTGTGTTTATATGCACTGAATCTACCATAGTGCCTGGACTGTGGTAGGTATTAGATGAAGAATGAATGACAAGGATAGTATCTTAGTCATTAATGTCATCTTCACAGTACCTAAGCCAGTGACTTGCATATAGTAAGGGCAAAAATATTTGCTGAATAAATAAAACCCCTGCTATATACAATGCACTTAGAGACAGTAGTACTAGTAGATAAACAGATGAGATAATGAAAACTGCAACCCCAAAGTTGAAGGCAGCTACTGGCCTAATCTCCAAAAGAAAGAGAAAGGGACAGAGCCAGAGATAGAGAGAGGGGAATAAGCAAGTCATCTAACAAACAGATAAATAAATGGATGAACATATAAATACAAGTGGCTTAAGCCAGGAAACAAGAATAGTGAAATGTCACCAACTGTGAAAACTTTAAAACTCCTGCCTTTAAATTCTTACAATTCTGGAGAACCATTCCCTGAGGACACCAGAGAGGCAGTGTTTGTGTTCTTTGAAGGAGGAAAACATAATTCTTAGCTGTTTGTTTTGCAATATTTTTATTGATATAGTAGGTAGAACATAAACTATGTCAATCTTTCATAACCAAAGGAACTCTTAAATCAGAAAGGAAGCAGAGCAGAGCAAAATTCCACAGCAATTCTCAGGAGCTCAGTATTATGGTAAAAGAAATTAAGAAGCAAATTGTGAGAAATATTTCTCACAAAAGCCCTTCTATCTCAACTTCTTATGTTCAAGTGCAAAAACTGCTGTTCTTGATGCAACTACTTATTCTTCAACCTATATAGAATGATTCCATGTAGAGCTATAACTAGCAATTTTAGTTACAACAACAAGGTTCATACAATGCACCTGTGCCAAGCAACACATAACATGCCTTTGAGTCTACTCTTTAAGACAAATTCAGTTTGGGAAGAGAGGTAGCCATCCTGGGACAGCATTTCCTTGACTAGGAGAAGACTACAGGAACCCACCACAGCTAGAATGTGAAGGTGAGGGCTGACTGGAGGAGACTCTAACTTTCCAGTGAAACTTTAGGTAGGGGTAGAGAAGGAAGAGGAATTGGGGAGGGTGGGTGGAGACTACATGGAAGTTTATTTATTATGTAGTAGCTTTCTCTTTTAGCTGATTAGTTTTGCTAAGTTTCTAACATCTTTCCTTTAGATCATACTGCTGAAAGAAGGTAAGTGTTGATAATATCCTCTTTGTTTTGGTGTTCTGGGATAAAGCCCCAGTCACCCTACCCTAGGTATGGCTCTTATTTGATGCATTTACAAACAACATAAACTTATAATTCATATTTCAATTAAATCAACTACTTGAATTGCTGAAGTGACAGAATAGAACCACTTAATTGATTGATAAAAATTGTGTATTTCACTTTTCATAAACATGCCCTTCTCTGTCTTTTAAAATAATGTTTTCATATTTCTTTTGGGGAATAGCAACTAAATAGATATTTGCTGCTATAAACAAAATGTATGCAAAATCTATCAGGTTCTGCTGACACACGACTATGGTATTCTACTATATTATGGAAGCTCCAGCTCTTCTTTTATTTTAGTGTATTCCAATGGCTGTTTAAAAATTATTTGGATAAGTTAGAACAGAATAAGTAATATGTAATTTAATTTTAATGTGTGACCTTTGTCTTCAGATTTCCTGTAGTTATCCAATCATGGGTCTGGACCAAAAACAAAAACAGAACAAAACCAAAAACTTTTCATCTATTTTTTAAACTATATTATGTAGAAAAGAGTTAACTTCCAAATTAATTCTCACCTAATACTATTACTCTTGACTCCCATACACCCATTTATTTTCATCAGCACTACAAATTAAAATGGAAATGGAAAGACAGGAGAAGGAAGAAAATGAAGCCAGCATTATATGCTGATGGAGAATACTTTTCAAATGTTACTCCCCTGCTCATGAAACTTTCATAGTTCCCTATTGCCTGTAAAATAAAATGCATACTCCTCTGTTAGGCATTTAAAGTCCTTCTTTATGTGGTTCCAACTCTGTCTTTCCACAAACCGTACATTTTATTCAAACTAAGCTATTTAACATTTCCTGTATTTCACATTCTTTTTACCTCTCTACCTTGGCACAGGACATCCTCCAAACCTGGAAAGTTCTCTCTCTGTATCAACATTTCTTGGAATGCTTAGTTCCTTTCATAGTTCCGCTCAAATTCCTATATCAGACCTCCCATGATCCCCTTAGTTGTTAGTGTTCTCCCTCTCCTGAAATTACTTTAGATTCACCATGCATATACTTTGTGTTTATTTATCAAAATAAATATAGTATCTCCTTCTTCCCTCAGTAGATTACAAGTTTCTTGAGGTCAGGGACTGTTTTATTTTTGCCTTTTTATCCACAGGACCTAGCACCTGGTACATAGCAATTAATAAGTGTTTAATTCATTAAAATATTATTTTATTTATTATTTATTTAATTAAATATATTTTAGAAATATAATTATTTGTTATTAAATAAAACATGTATTTTTTATTCAGGGCTTACTATGTGCCAGGTTCTTTGCTAGGTCATGCAGATAAAAAGACAAAAATAAAAGTATTCTGTTCTTTAATTGGGGAGAAAATATATAAACACAAATGGATACATATAAGTGTGGCTAAGAAAAGAGTCCTGGAGTAGATGGAGGTTTAACTAAGTCTTAAAAGAAGAAAGATCTTCTAAGATGTAGAAGTTAGGACTAAGAACATTCATTCCAAGCACAGGGGATAGCCAGTTCAAAGGCAGAGAGACTGGGAATAGATGTTAGTTTGTGAGAAATAGAAATTCAGTCAGTATGGCTAGGCCACATATTATAGGGAATTAAGAGACTAGGAAGACAGGAAAGTTCCAGGTTCTGAAGAAGTTTAAATGCCATACTGCAGAATTTATATTTATATTTGATCTCATAGGGATCCTTTGGAATTTATTGAATATGGAAATGACATGGAGAAAGCTGTGCTTTAGGAAAATCACTTTGGTATTTCTGTGGAGAATGAATTGGAGCAAATAGAGACATGACACAGGACGTCCATTTTGGAGGTTAGTGCAACAATCTAGGAAAGAAGTGATAAAGGACTAAATGATGGTGATGGCTGTGTCAGTAAAAAGAAAGGCAAGTGTTTGAGAAATATTGTAGAGAAACATTGATTAGGAAATTGGATGTGTGGGGTGAGTGAGAGAGAGGAGTCTAGGCTGACATCGTTTGCAAACCTGATTGACTGGAAGGAAGATGATGCCCTTGAGAGTAATAGAGAAGTACAAAAAAGAAGGAAGTTTTCAGGCAAAGATAATAACTTCTACTTTGAAGATGCTGAATATGAAATGCCTATGTGATATCTATTATGACATGTCCAATAGGGAGTAGATGATGGTGGACCGGAGCTCTGGAGAGAGGTGAGGGCTAGATAAGCCTATCTTGGCATCATCATCATAGAGATGATAATTGATCTTAAGGGAGCTGGTTATATCAACAAATCACAAAGTTTCGTAAGGAGTGATGAATACAAAGAATTCAGGGAAAGATCATATGACTTATGTGAACTAATTCAGCATAAAGGATGCTCAATCAAAAGGAACGGTACATATGACTTTAATAATGTAATTAAAAACAGCACTAATAGCCAACATATCCAATGGTAAAAGTTGAAACCAGATGACTTAGGCTAAAACACATTTCCTTCCTTTTCTTCATAACATAGTAAATAATAAGAGTAAAAAACAAAACAATATTGCATTTAGTTGCTATGGTTAGATTTGTTGTTGTTCAGTCATTTTTTCAGTCATGTCTGACTTTTTGTGACCACATTTGGGGTTTTCTTGGCAAAGATATTGGAGTGCTTTGCCCTTTCTTTCTCCAATTCATATTACAGAGGAGGAAGCTGAGGCAAACAGAGTTAAGTGACTTGTCTAGGATCACACAGCTAGTAAATGTCTAATGCTAGATTTAAACTCAGGAAGATGAGTTTTTCTGACTCCAGGTCTGGAACTCTATCCACTGCACCACCTAGCTTCCCCATTGCTAGATTCTATTTTCTTTTAGGGGAGGGAGGCAAGGAGGCATTATGATTCAGATTGTTTGTTAGGAAAGAACTAATGTGTCAAAATATAAAATAAAAAAATTTGTAATTTTTTTCATTTTTCAAATGCTTTATTAACTTCTGATTTACATAATTAATTTCCACCAGATTTTGAGTTACAAATTTTCTCCCCGCTTTTCCCCTACCCACCACCCCAGAATAGCAGTCCCACAGGATATCTCCTCCTCCAATCTGCTCTCTCCCATATCTTCTCCCATACCCCCTTAGACATTTCCAGTAGGGCATGGTGGATCTCTATGCCCCAGTGACTGTATATCTTCTTTCTCAATTACATGAAAGATAGTATTAATAATAGTATATATGTATAAATAATTTTAAACATTTGATTTTAAAACTTTGAATTCCAGATTCATTCCCTTCCTCCCTTGTAACCCACCCTTACTGGGAAGATAAACAGTTCAGTATAGATTGTACATGTTTATCTAATGCAAAACATTAACATAGTAGATATATTGTAAAAGACTGACTATATTTCCCTCCCTCCTATCCCACCTCCCACTTGTTCTATTCTCTACTTTGCTCCCATCCCTTTTCAAAAGTGAGTGCTTCCAACTTCTCTCCCCCCCCGCCTGCCTTCCCTTCCATCACCCCCCCCATACCCTTCCTCCCTACTCTCCTGTAGAGTGAGATATCCTATTTAGTGTGTATTTCATTCCCTCCCCAAGTCAAATTCAGTGAGAATAAGATTCACCCATTCCCTTTTGCCTTCCTATTCTTCCCCTCCACTGTAACCCTTACCCTTGCCTCTTCTTTATGAGATAGTTTACCCCATTCTGTCTCTCTCCATCTCCTCTCATTATATTCCTATCTCACCTCTTAATTTCCCTTTTTAAGTATCATCCCTTCCTATTAAATTGTTCCTGTGCTCTTTATGTATACTTGCATGCATATATACACACATTCACACATGTATTCATACTCCCATATACCCTCCAATATAGACATATGTGTGTGTGTGTGTGTATTTCTATTCCCTTCAACTATTTTCATACTGAGAAAAGTTTCTTCACTTACAATTGAAATAGTTTCTTCCTGGCTGCTTGTAATATTCTCTCCTTGATCTGGGAATTCCGGAACCTGGCTATAATATTCCTAGTTTTCTTTTTGGGATCTTTTTCAGGAGATGATCAGTGGCTTCTTTTAACTTCTATTTGGAACCTGGCTATAATATTCCTAGGAGTTTTCTTTTTGGGATCTTTTTCAGGAGATGATCAGTGGCTTCTTTTAACTTCTATTTTGCCTTCTGGTTCTAAAACATCGGGGCAATTTTCCTTGAAAATTTCTTGGAGGATGATTTCTAGGTTCTTTCTTTGATCATGGCTTTCAGATAGTCCAATAATTTTTTTATCTCTCCTGGATCTATTTTCCAGGTCAGTGGTTTTTCCCATGAGATATTTCACATGGCCTTCTATTCTTTCATCTGTTTGACATCATCTTGATTTCTCTTAAAGTCACTAGCTTCCCTGTGCTCCAATCTATATCTGAGGGAACGATTCTCCTCATTGAGCTTTTGAGATTCTTTTTCCATCTGGCAAATTTGGCTTTTCAAGGCATTCCTCTCCTCATTGCCTTTTTGAGCCTCTTTTGCCAATTGAGTTAGTCTGTTTTTTAAGGTGTGATGTTCCTCAGTCAGGCTGTTGACTCTTATTTTGTAATTTTCTTGCATCGTTCTCATTTCTCTTCCCAATTTTTCCTCCACTTCTCTTATCTGCTTCTTAAGGTCCTCTATGGCCTGTAACCAGCTCGTATTTTCCTTCGAAGCTTTTGGTGCAGGAGTTCTGACTTCACTGTCTTCCTCCTGTTCCATGCTTTGCTCCTTTTTGTCCCCAAAATAGGAGTCTAATGTTGGAATCTTCTGTTTTTTTTTTTTTGCTTCCTTTGTCTGGTCATGTTGCCACTCAGTCACTTGACCCCTGGGCTTTTTGCCACAGTAGGACTCTGCCACCAGACAGGGGAGCTTTCTTCCCAAATGCTGGGGTTTTCTCAGCTGCCAGAGCTGCCCTTGCTGAAACCTCCACACACTCTGGCAAGCTGGTCACACACCCCAGAACCTCCACCCTAGACTGCAATCCAGATCCAAGAAGGTTAAAGCAAGAGCGATTACCCCTCAGACTGGTGCTTGGTCCCCCTACACTCTGCAGGCCAGGAGCTGAAGCTGCAATGTAGTGCCAGTGCAGCATCTCTGTGGCTTCTCACCCTGAGGGCAAAAGCTGATGCACATCCACCTACTGGGTCCCAAAGTCCACATTGCACTGACCTCTCCCTTTGTCCTTCGCATCTATGTGTTGATGAATCTGGAAACGGCCACAGCTGCTGCTGATCTGGAGTTCCTCCAGCTGGCCTGGTGAGGACCGCCATGGGGCTAAAACCTCAGCTGGCGAGTAGCTGGGCTCTGCTCCCAGAGCACTGTGCTGGCCGCTTGCTGCCGGCCTGCCGGGCTGTCCTCAGTGGGAGGTTAGCTTCTCTGTGTCATTTTGTGGGTTCTGCAGATCCAAAGTTTGTTTAGTCCAAAGTTTGTCCCCTTTTACATGGATTGGGGAAGGTGGAAGCTGGAGCCCAGTGGAGGTCCTGTTTCTACTCTGCCATCTTGACTCCGCCCCCCATGCATTATAATTTTTAAAAGATGGCATACTTATATATATATATATATATAATATTATTTTTTAAAACAAATTTGATCTTTCATATTCATCAAATTCACTTTCTCTCTTTTTCTACCCTTTATTTCTGGCTTACCCTACTCACAATTTCTTGATATCATAATAAATCCCTTCTATCATAATAGTATCAAAACTCTTCAAAAAATGCTAAAGCATGATGGGTGATCATAGAAAAGCCATTATACATAATCATTTTAAAGGAATTAGAACAGGTGATGAAGGAAAAAAAAAGCTATCACTCTTTGCATGACATGATGATATACTTAGAGGATCCTAGAGAATCAACTAAAAAACTCTCTGAAATGAAGTTTTAGCAAAGTTGCGGGATATAAGATAAACCCACACAAATCACTGGCATTTCTATATATTACTAATAAAGCCTAAAAGCAAGAGATAGAAAGAAAAATTACATTAAAAATAGCTGTATACAATATAAAATATTTGGGAGTCTACCTGCCCAGATAAATCCAGTAACTATATGAACACAATTACAAAACACTTTTCACACAAATAAAGTCAGATCTAAATAACTGGGAAAGTATCAGCTGCTCATGGGTAGGCCAACTTAGTATAATTAAAATAACAATTCTTCCTAAATTAATTGACTTATTCAGTGTCATATCAAAGCACCAAGTATTACTTTATAAAGCTAGAAAAAATAATAACAAAATTTATCTGGAAGAATAAATGATTAATCGTATCAAGGAAATTGATGAAAAGAAATGAAAGATAAGGTGGCCTCGCTATACCAGATCTAAAACTGTATCATAAAGCAGCAACCATCAAAACTATTTGGTACTGGCTAAGAAATAGAGTAGTAGATCAGCATAATTCATTTAGCAAAGTAGTCAAGGACTATAATAATCTATGGTTTGATGAATTAAAAAACTCCAGCTTTTAGGATAAAAACTTAGTATTTGCCAAAAAAAATGCCAGGAAAACTGTAAAATAGTATGGTAAAAACTAGGCAAAGATCAACATTTTACACCATATGCCAAGATAAGGTCAAAATGAGTACATGATTTGGACATAAAGGGTGATACCATAAGCAAATTAAAATAGCAAAAAATATATTACCTGTCAGATCTATGGAGAAGAGAAGAATTTATGACCAAACAAGAGATAGAATATATTATGAAATGCAATTGGACAATTTTAATTATGTTAAAAAAGTTTTTGCACAAGCAAAGCCAATGAAACCAGGACTAGAAGGGAAGAAGAAAGCCAGAAACAATTTTTACAGCCAGTGCCTCTGATGAAGGCCTAATTTCTAAAATATTTGGAGAACAGAGTCAAATTTATAAGAATAAAACTCATTCCCCAATTGATAAACAGTCAAAGGATATGAACAAGCAATTTTTAGATGAAGAACTTAAAACTACCTATAGTCATATAAAAATGCTCTAAATCACTATTGATTAGAGAAATACAAATTAAACAACTCTGAGATAACCACCTCACAACTATCAGATTGATTAATATGACAAAAAAGGGAAAATGATAAATGTTGGAGAAGATATGGGAAAATTGGCACACTAATGCATTATTGGTGGAGTTGTGAACAGATCCAACCATTCTGAAGAGGAATATTGAACTATGACATATGGGCTATAAAACTGTGCATACTCTTTGATCCAGAAATACTACTTTTAGGTCTATATCCCAAAGAGATCATAAAAAAGGGAAAATGACCCACATGTACAAAAATATTTAGAGCAGCTCTTTTTGTGGTGGCAAAGAACTGGAAACTGTTGAGATGCCCATCAATTGGCTGAACAAGTTGTAGTATAGGAATGTAATGAACACTATTGTTCTATATGAAATGATGAGAAGGCAGATTTCAGAAAAACCTGACCTTACATGAACTGAGTGAAGTGAGCAGAACCAAAGGAACACAGCAACAGGAATGCCATGTGATGACCAATTTTGATAGGCTTAATTTTCAGCAATACAATGATATAAGATATTTCTAAAAACTCACGATGGAAAATTCTGTCCACATCCAGAGGAAGAACTATGGTGTCTGAATGCCGGTCAAAGAATACTATTTTATTTCTTTCTCATGTTTTTTTTTTTTTTTTGCTTTTTGTTCTGATTCTTCCTTCACAAAATGACCAATGTGGAAATATATCTAATAGAATTGTACATTTATAGCCTATATTGGATTTCATGCTGTCTTGGGGAGGGGCAAAGGGAAGGAGGGGGAAAATTGTAAAAAATATACATAATTATTTTCTTCAGATTCCTATGTTTTAGCTATAAAAGAAGACAGAAGAGTGCTTTGGTCAATACCCTAAAGAAGACAAAAGGGAAACAAAACACAAAAACAGCAGAAAAGAGAGATGGTTGCTTTGACTTCATTTTTTAAGGATTAGTAGAAGGTGGGACAACATTCATTTTGGCACTAAAATCCCTATTGAATGATTCTTCTATTTAACATCAGTCCCTTTTACCAGCAAAGGGAGCTGTTTTCTGCAATTTCTACTCCATTTTCACCTGAATAAAGATGGAGTTATAAGCTTTATAAAGAAACAATAATTTTCACAAGGAAATTCTGGTACCATTTAGGTACCTAATGGAAGCTGTGAATCGCCTTAGTGTCTTTTGTTTTCCTAAAGAAGCTAAAACTTTTATTCTAACATTCATTCGAGGTCAAAAGGAAGAGGAGAAAGAAGGCATCCTGAGTCAGATATATGAGGATATTGGACAGGAGAAATCTATGGCATCATTACTGTTTTTGCTCACACCAAGGTGACAGTGTTCCTGGCTTCATGATGAATGGGACGTATTACACTGTTCTATAGAGTAACCTATACTTTCCTTGCATTTGTTTAAATAGAAACCTATAAAATGTAGCACATTCTAGTTAACTGTGCATCAATCTGACACTCTCACAGAGAGCAGAGATTTCCTTAGGGTATAGAAAATCAGGGCAATCTCCCAGGGCCTGATGATTTCAGCAGCACAGGGACCACATGATTTTTTCAGTAACTGCCGCTGAACCTCTTACATCTATAATCAGGCTTAACTTTTTTATCATTTCCAAGGCAAAACAGGCCATAAATGTCATTCCCCACTGAGAAGAAATACCTTCAGGGTAAGGCAAATTGTTCTTCAGTTGTTTCATTCATGTCTAGATTGTTACCCCATTTGGGGGTTTTCTTGGCAGTTGTACTTGGAGTGGTTTGTCATTTCTTTCTCCAGTTCATTTTTACAGATAAGGAAATGAAACAAATAGGGTTAAATGACTTGCCTAGGGTCATATACCTAGAAAGTGTCTGAGGTCAGATTTAAACTGATGAAGATGAGACTTCCTGTTTCGGAACACTGTGCCATGCGGCTACACCACCTCAATCTTAAATCTATGTTTGGCCTTGCCAAGCATTTCTTAGTTCTTTTCCAGAAAGGTCTGAAAATGGATACGATAGAAGAAGGAGTTACAGGGAGTTTCAACAGCCGCTGCTCTCGCGCGCTCTGCTACCTGGCCGCCCCGAGAGGATGCTTTTGAAAGGATGTTATATCATCTCCATGACACTATTATCACATTGTAAATAGAGACACATTTCTGAAAATAGTTTTTCTTTTTACATGGATAGGAAGCCAATAAGTATTGTCCTTTGTACCTTGTCAGCATTTGGATACCTATGAAACCTGACAAGATGAGCATTAAAGGGAAGTTGCCAAAGGAAGTCACGAAAACTAGCACACATCTTTCAGAGTAGAAGTGTGTGACTAGAGAGGCTGAAATATCGCCACTAGTTTCATCCTTGGGTCTTCAAGTCTAAGATCAGTTACTTTTGGCTCCAAAACCTCTAGGTGTGGTCCTTCATAAGTATATTCATTGTGAAGATTATTGTAAAATAACAAGTATATCAGAAAGCTATATCTCTCTAATGAAAGGGGAAATTGGAATAGATAATCTCTAACTTCCTTTCTAGTTATGATATTTTTGAAACTCTTTCTATTTTATAATCATGGTTTAGAAAAATGGAATAGTTTCCTCCCTCCCACAATCATCTTGTATCAGAATCACAGAATTTGGAAGATAGCCTAGAGAGGTTAGTAAAAAATCCTACAAAATACATGTATTCTTCCTTCTTTCCTTCCCTGGTTCCCTTCTTTCCCCTTCCTCTCCATCCATCTATCCTATCTATCTATCTATCTATCTATCTATCTATCTATCTATCTATCTATCTGTCTGTCTGTCTGTCTGTCTGTCTGTCTGTCTGTCTGTCTGTCTATCATCTAACATTCACCTATATGCTTGAATAATTATAGTAAAAAGGAACTCTCTGCCTTAAGAATAAGTATATCCTCTTTTTGAATAGCTTTAATTGTTGCAAAAACACTCCTTATGCTAAGTTGAAATCTGCTTCCAATCATTGGTTCTAGCCATCCAGAAGGTCAGCTTCCTCTTCTGTATGACAGCCCTTCAAATATGTTGAGGTGAATATAGCATTCACCTAAGTTCTCTTTTCTTTTTGCTGAACAGCTGTTTCCATCAACTGTTTCTCTTACTGACTGAATTCAAGTTCCCTCACCCTCTTGGTTACTCCCCTTTGGACTTACTCATTTGTCAATTCCTCTCAAAGTGTGAATACAATATTTCAGTGTGTTGCCTGACCAGCACAATCCAGTATTTATTTTACTGATTCTATTTTTAAAAGTGCATGAAGGAAAGGAAAAACGGGCAAAAGTTGTGATATGCACACATTTATGTAGCAAGTTTAGACTGTTTGTCAAACAGAAGATTCTTTAAATATTTCTCCTTCTGTCATTTAACATCCTCAAAATCACACTTTCTCAGAATAAGAGGCTTTGATTTGACGTGAAAAATTGTAGAAGGCTCAAAGTGTAGATGTTATAAATAATTCAACCCATGACTTCTTTCATGAAGTGTCTTTGGCTGCCAGAAATAGTACAAGTCTCTAAGTTTCCTCCTTGACTCCTTCCGTTGGATGTAGATCCTAATTTAGTCTAAAGCCTTCTAAGATACTGCTTGCTGTCCTTATTCAGACTGTCTAATTGCACAAGTCTCTCTAAGCATGTTTCTGGACACATGTTTCTCCACACAGTTTTGGCTGATTGTTTCATGAACTGATAAATCTTTGCTTCTTATCGTATAAAATGTCAATGGCTCTCACCTCTATTACTCCTATGTAATGAAGGGATACTTCCATTCTTCTACTACCAGCACATAGAGACATAAAAAAAATTTATGATAGTCAAAAATTGTCAGATCCTTGAAAGATAAAATCTAGGAACCTAAAAATTAAAGCTCCATGACTTAATGAGTCCAATAAATCAGGAAGAGAATCTTTCTTTTTAGTTGTTTTAAGTAACTTGTACCTAAAAGCATAACCTCAATCTCACTATTTTTGTGGCCAATTAATTAATCAATTAATATTATGCATAGTATACACATTATTCATAATCACATTAGATATTCCCTCCATTTATCTTATATTTACACATTTATTGCAACCCCATATTGGTCAGAGCAATCACTACATCCACTTAGAATATTTTAATACTGCTAAAGCATTCTAAAATGCTTTCTTCTTTAGATATACTCTAATACTCCCATGGATCTGTAATCTATTTGATACAGCCATAAGTCAGATCCAAACTATCCATGTGTACCAATCCTATGTAAAGCTTTTCTATATCCTACCATAAGTATGCCATAGATAACCTACAGAATATTCCTCACACTCTTTGAACATTGCTTGGATGTTAGTAGAGCTTATAGTCTGTCTGTAACATAGCTCTTGCCATGGAAATAGCCGCTCATTTATCAGGTCATGCATGTCTCTCATATCCTTTATATTATTTCTCCTGATTAATTTATCATTTGAAATGTGTTTCAGTCTGCGCACATCCAAACATATGCCTTTTAATTGCATTTGGGTGATCTTCAAGCTTCAATTCTTCAGACAGTAAGATTGAATGGCTCACCATCATAGAGTACAGTTAGGAGAATTTGGTGTTATAAAGATAGGACTCTTTCAGGGGAAAGCTCTTCATGATTAAAAACAAAAAAAAATATGTTTTTCTAAAGACATTCTGCTCATTTTCTTCCTGTTCAATCACAGTTTCAGCTTCTTTTTAATTTGTAATATCTACCCAAAGTATATAATGATTGATGAGTAGTGCATCCAACTGTAGATCATATATTGGGCAACAGACCTTTGCTCCCTTGCATTTTTTTCCTGTCTGTATAATTAAGTGAACTGTTTTGAGTTATTGTAGATCTCATTTAGGAGATTACAACATTCTGGGTTTGGTGTTATCAGAAAAATGTCTTGCAAGTAGTAATAACAGGTCAACCTCTCCATCTCTGAGAAATTCTTTGTTGTAGACTATGTACTTTTCATCCACTATGTGGCAAACACCATCAGTGAACATATGTTATTTGTTTCTATGCTTACCTTAATATTAATAATTAAAAACTATAGAACAATTTATATTTATTACATCTATCAGGGAAATTGTGTATGATATTGACCTATGTGTAAGATTTGCCTTGTGGAGGGAAAGCCTTGAAAGCTTCATTTAGTTTTGGCACATGGTAAGTATTTAATAAATGGTTGTGAATTTATCATTCTATCTAATTAAAATTTTCATAGAATCAACAAATAACAAGCCTGGATCTTTTACTATCTATATTTTTCAATCACTTGTGAGATTATAAAGAGATTGTCTACTATAGAACAATTTGTAAAAGCCTATCTCCTCCATTTTCACACCCTTCATCAAAGATGTATTCAATGTACATGTAGATTATTTTTTTTAATAAAATTTGTGCATAGGTGGGAAAGTAGGTTTATGGGATTAATAACTATTACTATTCTCTCAGTATTTGTGTTTGTTTATCTTTTTTGATAATAATGTGATATGAAGTTCTCCATATATCTTTTTCACATGCCTCGGGAACTGATATATATCAATGCTCTCAAAATGGTGTTATATTTAGTGCAGACCTCTTCTGTGTATTCTTGTTTGAGTCTAGATGCTTTTCTCAAATTTGTGGGCTTCAATACCATTTCTACTTCCTCAAAGAACACTTTTAAGGCAGTGATGTTAGGTTACAAATGTAAAATCCCACTGCCTTGATGGTGAAAAATGTTTGTTATAAAATATCTTTACAAATCTCTTGGATTTTCCATGTTAATTTTCCTCCTTCCAATTTCTTCCTAGATATTACACAGTTTTTCATGATATGATTTTACAAATGAATATATATTTTACTGCAGTGATGCCTTTGGCCATCACATCTCTCCACTTGGCAATGAGATCAAGCAATTGCTGTATTAGGCAGTTATTAGGCTCTTTTGTACTCTTCATTATGAGAACTGATTTGAATCAGTTAAACTTCTTTAAGATTTATTTCAATGTCCTTTTTCTCTAACTAGTTCATATTTTTTTTAGCATAACTCTTTTAAATAGGTCAAGTTGGAATTGTTGTCAATTCACAACATATATATATATATATATGTTTTTTTTCTTCTCATTTTTCTTCTCATTACCAAGTTTATAGTCTGACTATTAAAAAAACCCCATTGATTCAGAAATAGCTCCCAAATTAGTAATGAATCATTTCCTGTCTGTTAAAATATAATCAATTTGATGAATTCCGAATCTCATACTCACAATGTCCAGTGCTTCCTAAATCTTTTCTATAATAATATAGTCATGATACAGATGTGAGATTTCTATGCTATGAAAAGGTATTTGATTTCTCACATTTCTCAGTCCTAAACAACATTTTATAACCTATTTTTTTGCCTTTCCCCATTATATTGGCATTTGAATTGAAGTTGTTATACATTAACATTCTTTGATGTGACTTTGCTATAGAGTTCTTCATAAAATTTCTCTATGTCTTCTTCCTCTACATGAAATGCTGATGCATAAAATGCAACTGTCTTTATAGTAGTATCTTTGCAGTATGTGGAACAATACAAATGGAGATAAATATGCTATATGATGATATTTTTTGTTGTTGTAGCTCTCTGACTTATGATAAAACCAACTCCAACAACTATTTTGTCTCCACAAGATCCCATGAGTTATCTTTTCATGTAGATAAAATTTTGATTCTTTAGTTTCTCTAATGAGGTCAAGATATGCTTCAATTCCTTTAATAAGATGTTCACTCATTGCTTGCTGTTCAAGGATCTGATACGGATTACTTAAAAACTGGATGGCTTTTAACACTTTCTGTTTCATTTTCCATCATATTTCTATATAATCTTCTTCTGATCCTATACTTAAAGTTTTTCCAGAGCTTGTACTCACCCAGAATAGCATTTGACAACTAAGACCTGATGAAAGTATCAAAAAAATGTACTTTGATAAAAGTAGGATATTTTGCTTGTATTGAGTGAATGGCAACACTGCTCAGTATAATCATTATTAATCACCGTCATCTTCCAAGTAAGCCTTAAACTGTACAACACACTTTATGTACATACTTTATTTGAGCCTTGAAACAACATGTTAAATACTACAAATATTGTTATCTCCATTTCACAAATAAGGAAACTAATGCTCATAGAAATTAAAGGACTTGCTCATGTTCATACATCCAGTAAGTTTTATAGGCAATATTTAAATCTTGGTCCTCTTGATTTAACTCCAGAATTCTACACACAGACAGGATAAATTTAGTCTTTTATTCATTAAAATTATTTCTCCTATCTTCTGAGTGAGAATTGAATCTTATTTTATTATAAGTATTGCCATCTGTTAGGTGAAAATTCTACTCTGATGCCCTGTCATGCTGTGGAGGTGGCCCTATGGTCTTGTAGATGATGCCAACACAACAAAAAATCTTTCAAGTTACACCATAAATGGAAAGGCTTTCAGTATGGGCCCACTAATAGGCTGGGTCAAGTTAGTTTGGAGTACAGCCAGGTTATCTTGGAGATGTTTGTTGCCAGATATATGTATATGTGTGTCGCTGTGCATACATATATACATATACATGCATAAATATAATAAATATGTACATGTTTGTATATAAATACATATTCAAGTATATATTCCAATAGCTACCCATTAAAAACAGTTTCTAAAGCAAAAATGAGGTTGTAAGTACAGATGCTTAGATGCTTGAAGTATTCAAAATTTAATTCATCTAATATTCATTTCTTTTTTTTTTTTTAAGCAATCAGGGTTAAGTAACTTGCTCAAGGTTACATGGCCAGTTATTTCTGGGTGTGATGCTAAGTAGCTGAGCCCGGATTTGATCCCCAGGTCATCCTGACACTGGAGCCGGTGCTCTTACTCGCTGAGCCACCTGGCTGCCCCTAATATTCATTTCTTAAAATAATCATTTTGAGTTTATAAAATTTACCTTCCAACTCTTAAAAATTAGTGAAAAAAACTACCACCTATACAGTTCATTTAGTAGCTTGGATATTGTTTGGATATTGGACAATCTGAAAGAGGAAAGAAAAATTTGTTATTCTTCATGTTTTTGAATGAAATATATACTTTAATTTCATGAAATGGGCATTGAATTTGCAGTTAGATGAAATAGGTTTGAATATTAACCCTGCTACTTATTGTGCATGGGACCTTGGGCAAGTCATTTAACCTCTTGGTTTTCTCATGAAGATGCTGGACTAAATGATCTCTTAGGTCCCCTCCAGATTTACATCTGTGTTCCTATAATTAGGTATTATATGTCCATTACATATAAATTGTTATACCACTCATGTTTTCTTCAAAAAAATTTTCTCCCTTATTATAGAATATAGCTTTTATTACTGACATCTTTGTATTACTTTTCCAGTTCTTCCATAGGCACATTATTAATTTGCCTACAGATGTAACTAATATAAAATATTTGGTATTTTTGTATTGGTAAATAAAGAAGGATGGTCCCAAGATCTTTTCTTTATCAAAGTGTTTTATAGATGCTTGTTGAACTAAATCAAATTCATATATTAAGCTCCTAATGTCGTCATTATATAACAGAGGTAACTTGGTCCTAACAGAGGACAAAGCATCTAATCTATTTCAAGGTTATGTCAGCAAAGTGTTTACTAGGTCCTACTAAGATGGGCCTAGTGATGGACTAGGTGTCTCATCCATGGGATAAGCTAACTAAATGCAGAGAAGTTCATCACCAACAGGCTAGATATTGGATTATTCTACAGATAATGAATTATTTTGGCCTTAAAAACTCATGAATACAGTTCAATAAACTTACTAAGTACTTTCTATGTTCAAAGCACAATGTTAGATAGTGGGGACAGAAGTATAGAAAAGAAAATAACCCCTGCCCTCAAGGAACTTGCCTTTGATTGGAGGAAATAACAAATATACAGATGACTAAAGAAAAATATACACAACCTAATTGAGAATCAATTTGATAGAGAGGGAGAGAAAGGAGTGGACACTTACACTTGGAATATCAAGAAAGGATTGAGCTGAACCCTGAAGAGAGCTAGAGATTACAAGAGGGGGCGTGAGGGGGCGGCCAGGTAGCACAGCAAGTAAGAGCACCAGCTCCAGTGTTGAGAAGACCTGGAGATTGATTCCCGGGCTCAGACACTTAGCACCCACCCAGAAACACCTGGCTGTGTAACCTTGAGCAAGTTACTTAACCCCAATTGCTTAGGGGCGGCCAGGTGGCTCAGCGAGTAAGAGCACCAGCTCCAGTGTTGGGACGACCTGGAGATCGAATCCCAGGCTCAGACACTCAGCACCACACCGAGAAATAACTGGCTTTGTAACTCTTTGTAACCCTGTGCAAATTATTTATTATTATTTAACCCCAATTGCTTAAAAAGAAAAAGAGGTAGAAGTGAGGAAAGACACTTTCCTGGCATGGGGGGAAAGCTGTACAAAGGAATGGAATTGGAGACTTCTTGAGGAATAAGAAGGTTGCAAGACACATTGGTGGAAGGAGCACATAGATCAGTGAAATTATAACCCTTTTAAACTATTAAAGCCCAATCAGAGCTATGAGATTCACAAATGCCAGAACAGAGAAATCTCGATGTATTTGAAGGTCATACCCATAATAGTCATTTGATGAAAATAAAAATTTTAACTATAACTATATCTCTGAAATCATAAAATTACTTCTTGCTGTAGGATGATGAATATAATTCTCCTCTAATTCAAGAGATTTCAATACAGTTTGATCTGATAATTAATGATAATTTTCACCTTGAAGTTGTAAACTTTATCAGGCTCTTAAAATATATGATGAATATTAAAAAAAATAAAATGATGAATCCCACCCTTCCCCCAACACATGATTTCATTGGCACAGGAAATGACCAGTCAGTAAACTCCCTCTACCAATTCAAATCAGAACTTTAGCTGCAATTTATATTCCTAGAGAATTGTCTTGGGTACCAATAGGTTCAGTGACTTGCCCCAAATTACATAGTCATTAAGTGCTGGAGGAGTCCCTTTGTAATGGGAATGGAAATTTGAAGATCTTCTCTGCCCTTTAATAGACCTGGGTGGGGGGATGGGTTTGAAGATCTTCCTTGCTTTGAAAGTAAACTCTTCCCCCTAATAGGATGAATGTAATCACATGGAGCCTGTGATGGAGGGAATTTGCTGAAAGGTGCAGCAGAGCCCAGAGGAAGCTTCCCTGCTGTGAAGATAAACTCTGCCCCCTGATAAGCCAAATGTAGTCACATGGAGCCTGTGGTGGGAGGAGTTTGCTGAAGAGAAGCAGAGCCCACAGGAAGCTGGTTGAGAGCTAGTCAGACATTGGGGGACAGAGAGGATGTTCATTAAGGAGATAGAGAAGTTTGTGAGTAAATATTGATCTTGTATTTGTGAGAAGGCTGAAGGATGGCATAGCTCTCAGTGGTATTATGGCTTCTGAATATCTTTGGAACTATGATGGAATCGACAACTGTTTTTGGGATTCAGTTTTCTGGTGTCCAAACAAATCCTTCAGTTCTATCATCTGTCTGGAGAGTTTGTCATATTTTGTGATATAACATTGTGTGATACTTATAGTCACAGTCTTTATCTGATAATGGGCATTGTAAATATTGCATTGGTGCTACATTTGGCAGTGAGGATGGGATCACAAGATATCAGACCTCTAGTTGGAGGCAGAAGGGATTTAAAAGAAGAAATGGCTATCCCAGGATGGGAGGATTTGCCCTATACTACCCTAGCAAGGGAGTGATATAAAAGTGCAGGGCTCTGTGAAAACTGGGAACAGAGGCTACAGCAAAGAGAACCTAGAGATTTAGAAACATGTTTGCAAAGAATTCCGATAAACTTAATAGAGAGCTGGGGGCAGTGAGTAGAAGAGGCTGGGTTTTGCTGACAGGCAAATATTTTGTATAATACATATTGTGTGTAAAAGCAGAGACAAGCTGTTACAGCATTCACACCCTCCTTTAGAAGAGCAGCCTAGAGAGTCTCAGTTGGAAGGAGAGAGTATTGGGGAGTCTCTGGAAGCAGAAAGGGCTGTTGTAAATTTGGGTCAGAAAAAGAAGGAAAAAAGTAAGAGGAGGAAAGTTCTTATGGCTTTGGTAGAGTCGGAGCCTACTTGCTATGACAACTCCCAAGAGAATGCATTGGGAGCAAATGATACAATACAAAGTGATACATTGTTTTATGGTAAAGTTTTTACAGAGGCAGAAGCTCTCCCCATACTGAGAAGACAGGAGAGTCAGGGAGGGCAAGCAGTGTTTAGGAAGATACTTGAGGATTTCACTCAACAGGAGATTACTGATATTTTGACCAGATACACTCAAAGGATGGAAGAATGCTTAGTGTCTTGGATGGTAAGAATCAGTGATGAAGAAGCTGCTGGGATAGTGGTAGATAAAGTGGACTGCTTGAAATTTGTAAGTATTTGCCAGAATCTTTTTGTCCAGCAAGCTTTTAGAGATTTTTCACTTGGCAGGAGGTAACAAACGACCAATCTATTTGCTTTAGCTGCTGATGGATGCAATAGAATGTATCCTGCTGATTCTATGTGGCCTAGTGGAGACAGACCCTGGTACTCACTTAGAGACTGCATGAGAAAGTTGAAAGAAGTAATGAAAACTGCTATCAAGGTTGGAAATGCAGATACATATCATGAAATCCCCTTAGCAGTTCCTCATAGAAATATCATGGTGAAGACAGCTCCTCCTGCTTATAAGCCCCTACTTCTGACTGCTAATTGGTGAAATAGAGAACCCTCTTTCAGAGGTGTTGGATAAGATTTCACAGCTAAGTGACTTAGGACAATGGGAAAATGATAAATTTCCTCGAGATAGAAGAGTAAATAGTAGGTGGATTCAAAGTCAAAATAGATTGCCAAGAAAAGAACTGTTTACTGCTCTATTGAGAGCAGGGGTTGATTTTAGGAAAACTGATGGCATTCCAATTAATGAACTATTCAAAATGTATCAAGAAAATGGTCTTGATGTTAGACAGAATAGAGAAGTGAGAACTGCCCCTACACATGCTCCTGAACCATTGTATCCAAGTTTGTCACACCTTCAGGGAAACTCAGATTAAAGAAAGTGCTGGGATAGGTGAAAGTGGTCAATGTGCTGAACTTGTGGCAGTGTATCAAGTCATTGGAATAGAGCAAGGAGGACAGTGTTACATATTCTGCTGTGAATGAGGTTATGATAATGAGTTCATGGATTCCAGAGGCATGGCTGACCCTATATTTGTTTCTTTTTGACATTTTGTTTGTTAAACTTGTTTGCGAGATTTGTTTTCTGCAGGATGGTACCCTCTACCTGCAGACAGATGCCTGATTGCTTAAGCCTGATGTCATCTCCTGTCTATGACTGTGATATGCCACTTCTGGACCTGGCATCTACCGAGTTCCAGATGACAGCTAAAGAACTGACCCTTTTGAATGGGACCTCCTGGACCTGGCATTGAACAAATTCTGGATGAATGAACTGAACTGAACTCTCAAATAGGACCTCTTGGGGCAGGGACAGCTATATGTCCAATTTCAGCTTGAAGTAGCTTTGGAGAAGAGACCTTCACCCCTTATCCCAAGATTTTGAGCCCTATTTGTTCTAGGGGGGAAGGATGAGGGGGCTTGTGCCCAAGTCCCAACCCTAAGTTATTGTTTTATGGGCAAAGTTTTTCTATTATACTTGTTATATTGCGAAGTTCTGTTGACACCAGTTTTTCTACCAGTGATCCCTAAATTCACATTTATTATTAAGGTATTTTTGCTATGTGAGGGACATGAAAGATCTTGGGGCCGAATGTAATGGGAATAGGAATTTGAAGATCTTCCCTGCCCTTTAATAGACCTGGGGGTGAGAGGAAATGGGTTTGAAGACCTCCCCTGCTTTGGAAGTAAACTCTGTCCCCAATAGGCTGAATGTACTCACATGGAGCCTGTGATGGAGGGAATTTGCTGAAGGGTGGAGCAGAGCCCACAGGAAGCTTCCCTGCTCTGAAGATAAACTCTGCCCCCTGACAGGCTAAATGTAGTCACATGGAGCCTGAGGTGGGAGGAGTTTGTTGAAGAGAAGAACCACAGAAAGTTGGTTGAGAGCTAGTCAGACATTGGGGGAGAGAGAGGATGTTCATTAAGGAGATAGAGAGGTTTGTGAGTAAATATTGATTTTGTGTTGGTTTGTGGGAAGGCTGAAGGATGGTGGGTTCTCAGTGCTATCATGGCTGCTGAATATCTTTGGTATTATGATGGAATTGGCTTAACTGGTATTGGGATTCCGTTTTCTGGTGTCTAAATAAATCCTTCAGTTCTATCCTCTGTCTAGAGAATTTGGCATATTTTGTGATTGAATGTCATGTGATACTTATAGTCATGGTCTTTATCATGATTGTGAGTGCTGTAAATATTGCATTGGCGCTACATCCTTCAATACAAATTTCCATAACTTCAACTTTATTACCAAGGTGGAAAGTTTTATCTCTTCCATATATAGTCTGGATCTCTGAATGTCCTAGAGACCTTTTATGGGGGTCTAGAAGATCAAAATAATTTTATAAAGATATTAGTTGCCTATTAAAATATTCCTCCCTCTTCCAACAACCTATCATGAAGCCTGATTTTCTTTATATAATTAAAGTTAAACAACATATTATAACAAGTTGAAGATAGCAGATATGAGAACCAAGTTGTCTTTTATTAAGCCAGATGTAAAGATATTTTTTAAAAATATGTAAAATAATGCCACTCTTCTTACTAATTTGTTTTCTGTTTAGGAAAATATATTTTTCATTAAAAATATCATTATGTTAACATAAAGTTTATTTTTAAAATGAATTACTAAATAAATATTTTTAAATAATAGTTTTAATTTTAATACAGTAAATATTGATAGATAATACCTATACAAAAAAAAGTTCTTTGGGGTCCTCGATAATTTTTAAGGGTATAAGGAGGTCCTGAGACCAAAGAGTTGAGAACTATTGCTCTGTACCTTGCTGATTCTCAGGAGCATGTTAATCATTACTAATTTTAATAAGAAATATTTTTCCCCTCCTCTATTTTATAGACAGAGAAACTAAAGTAGAGGCTAAGAGTTCATTGTCACTTAGTAAAGCCAGGTGGCACAGTGTATATAGTGTTAGGGATGGAGTCAGGAAAATTCATACCCCTGAATTCAAATCTGGCCTCAGACACTTATTAGTTGTATGACCCTGGGCAAGTCACTTAACCTCTGACCACATCAGTTCCTCATCTTATAAAATGAATTGTAGAAGGTAATGGCAAACCACCCCAGTATATTTGCCAAGAAAACCTCAAATGGGATCACAAAGAGTCAGACATGACTGAAATGACTGAACAACAGCAAAAGCAATAAAATCTGTTTCTTGTTTTTCTATAACTCAGAACTTAGTATTTCATTATTCAAAATTAAGTGTCTATATAATGCAATTACATTTTAAGTTTTACTTCCACATAGCTTTTCTTTCTATACAGTTTGCCCTTCCTTTCTCTGAGGCTTGTAAAAATCAGTGTCCATTTATAATATTCAATTAAAACAGTTCAAATCTTCTATAATACTTTCATCATTTGACAGACTTGATAGAATTAGAACATTTTACTCAGTAATTCTCCCTTAAATGTCTCTGTGGCAGTTGTAGGAACAGCATATCTCTGTAATTGCCAAGTTTAGAATGGTTAGCATTTTTTTTTCTTTAGCAGTCTATAACTTCAGCATTTAGGAAATAAGAAATCAATGGAACTGTCAAAAGTAAGAGACATAAGGGCCAGCAGCTGGCTTCTTCACTTAACCATGAAGACAGGGCCCTTGTCTTGGGACACAGATAGTCCCTCATTATTCATTACCGTCTTCAATGATAAACATGAGCACATTTGCAACACAGAATCCATTACTAGAGTAATTCCTCAAAAAAAAAAAAAACTATTTCACCAGAGAGAGTGAGGACCATTCCACATTGCTAACTTCTTGTCCAAATTCCCAATTATTTGCATGTACATGTGGATTTAATCTATTACAGTGTATGCATACCCCATAAAAAATGCCATATACTAAGAAATCTTTTTTTTTTAAACAAAGTGTAAACACTAGACAAGAACTAGGGAAAATGTAGATGATAGAATTTCAGAGCAGGAATGGACATCAGAGTTCACCTAATCAAACTTTCTCAGTTTACAAATATAGAAAGTGATACTTACAGATTTGATGTGATTTTCTCAAGGACGTTTAAATGGTAGAGCTGGAAAAGTCATACTATTAAATGATGCCCTTTTTTGCTTTGCTATTCTTGCTCATGAAGGCTTGCAAAATAAATGAATTTCTCTCGCTTATATCTATAGCTCATATGAAGCTGCATATCTTTTTCAATGTAATAATGCAGGTAGAAGTAACCATTCCTATTTCTTTCCCAAAGATCTTTTAGGAATGATCTTGGTACCTTTTCAGTAGAATGGGCATAATAACAATAATAACATTTATATAGCTCTTTAAGGTTTGCAGAGTTATTTATAAATATTAGCTCATTTCATTCTCATAGCAACTTTGTGAAATAGGTATCATTATTATGCTGGTTAACTGAAGCAGATGGAGGGACTTGCCCAGGGTCATAGAACAGCTAAGTATCTGAGAAAGGACTTGAACTAAGGTCTTCCTGATTCCAGGTCCAGCACTCCATCCACTGTGCAACCTACCTGCCCTTAATGCTATATAATACTGGAAGAATAAACTTTTCACATTCCTTTCAGTTCCTAGGATATTAAGTTTCTGAACCAGTCTTACCAGCATTTGAAGTAGCATAGTGTAGTATAAAAAAGAGACAGCCTTGGAGTCAAGATGTCTAACACTTAATAGCTGTGTAGCCATGGGCAATTCTTTTAAGGAAGACTTAGTGTCCTCATCTATAAAATGGAGATATTAATACCTCCAGAAGATAACCTAACTTACCCACCTAGGTTTTTGTAAGGCTTAAATTAGATAATCTGCTTGAATCACTTTGCAAACCTTAAAAAGTTTATGCGACAGTTACCTATTGTAATCAGGGCATCAAAGAACAGCTTCCCAAATTTAAGAGAGAGAAAAAAAGTATATGTGAATCAATTCCCTGAGATAGAAGAATAAGAGACTAGTATCAGAGGGGATATACTATTACCAAGGAGAATCATGATGCCAGCTTTCCTTATTTCCCTAGAACAAATCTAAGTAAGAGCTATAAGAAAAATGTGCCTGAAGAGGTTTTAGTAGAACTAGAGATGCTTTTAAAATCTATAATGACAAAGAGTGAAGCTATAGGTCAAAGAGAGAGGGGGAGAGTAAAGAAGGGGAGAGAGAGTAAAAAAAAAAGAGAGACTGTAGATGGAAGAGAGAGAATAGAAACTTCTCTATGAATATGACAAAACCCTCTTGGAGTACAATAACCTCATGATTCATCATCAAATTACTATATCCATTAAGAGATTTATAAAATATAGAGAGAGTAGAAGTTTTTCCTTTTTTTTAATTTATTGAATAATTTAAGTGCTTATCTAGCTACTTTAACCCAGAAGGTTACCTATCCTTGGTAAATGACATCCAGTTACAGTAACTCCTTTTCTTAAAAATGTGTCATTCAAATAATTTAATTTCTTTCTTTATTGGATCTAATTTGTCAGAGACATTGCAACTTACGAAAGAATACTGACACAATAGACCATTATTTCAAGTTGGGCTGTCTTTTTTCAGGTTCAATGGGTACTCAAAACAGATGAACAAAGGAAGGCTATATTACTAAAGACTTATTAAATTTTGAGGAATACATAACCTTCTAAAATGATTTTCAGCCCAAGTCTAAGAATGATTCTTTCTTGATGGACAGGCCCCTCACAATAGTGCCCCATCAGTTCAAGTGAATTTGGCAAGAAACAAAGCCTCAGAAAAACAATCATTTAAAATCCAAACTATATGGAAGCCATTAGGGAAACAAGTTCTGATTGTTATCACTAATTATAGAGAAGAACACATCTTTCTAAATAATTAATTGAAGTGGCTTAAACATCACAGAAATAATGATTTACTATCAGAGATCATGTATCTGGATGTAACAATCATTATCCTGAAAGCTATCAACATGAAAATCTATCTTGATTTACATCTTGCAATGGAAATATTGAAAAATGACAACGTAAAGGAAAATTTATTGTTTGGTCAGCTGCTATGGGAACATGCTATTTCATGTCAGAAAGTATTAATATTACATCATTTTATAACTTTCTCCCACAGTAAGTTTTGAATTGACTATTATACATTTATCTTTAATTTTCATATTTAATTCTCATGAACAATAACACAGGGTATCTTCTATGAAAAGCTACAAGAAAAATGGATCTGAAGAGGGTTAAGTGGACCCAGAAATGCTTTAAAGCTCTAATGGGAAAGAAGGAATAAATTATAACAATGTGGAGACAAGTTGTAGATCAAGACAGAAAGGGAGAGAAAAGACAGGGATGGAAGGAGACAGAGAGACAAACAGAGAGACAGACAGACAGAGACAGAGAGAGAGAGAGAGAGAGAGAGAGAGAGAGAGAGAGAGAGAGAGAGAGAGAGAGAGAGAGAGAATATGAAAGTAGAACTTTGTATTTACTTTTCAATGACTATGACAGATCACTCTTGGATTCCTCATCAAATTAATATGGCCATTAAGAGATATATAAAAATAGCTGAGAGGATTCCTTAACTACATCAATCAATAAACAGACACTTATTAAGCACTTACTATGGGCCAAATATTGGGGATATAAAATAAAAATAGGCCCTGCCCTCAAGGAGCTTACATTCTACTGAGGTTGACAATGCATATATCTTCCTTTGTATACTAAAAAACTACAAAATAATTGGGAAGGATGGCGGTACTAGAATACAGGAAAATTTTGGCAAATCTTCTTGTGGAAGATAGTGCTTGAGCAGAGCTCTGAGAGAAACTGGAGACTAATAGAAAGAACTGTAGATTCTAATAGGCAGAGGTAAAGAGGGAATTAATTCTAGGCATGAGCAATAGTTTGTACAAAGGCATAAAGATGGCAAATGGAGTGTCATGTATAAGAAAGAACAAGAAGGGTAGTCTATCTGGATTGTAATTTATATTAAAGCTCAAAGGAAAGTTGAAGGCAGAATGTAAATATCTTTAAATGGAAGAGTCTGTATTTGATCAATTATAGGTAGTCAAATAGATAGTGGAATTACTGAGTAGAGGGGCATGGTCGGCCTGAGCAGAAAACCACTTTTTGGAAGTATGTTGAGATAGGAGAGACTTGATGCAGGGAGACTAATTAGGAACGTATTGAAATAATACAGGTGATAAATAATAAGGGTCTGAATTTGGGTGGTAGTTGTATGGACAGAATAAGTATATGGATATAGGAGATACTGAATTAATAGCATTTGGTAACTGATTGCATAGGTGGGTGAGGTGAAGGTGAATGAGAAGTTGAGAATGACTCTAATATTGTATCACTCATGGCTATAATTAATGATGATGCCCTTGAGAGGATAGAAGTCATGAATGAATGATGATGGACACACAGGGAAAAATAATTAGTTCTGTTTGGGACATATTGAATTTGAGATTCTTATGGAAAATTTCTATCTCCTCAGGCCTTTATCTCTGCTCTGAATATGTTTTGTCCTCCCTTGCATCAGGGAAATCATGCATTCTCCTCCTGGCTCTGTTAGGGATGATCCACTGAAATGTAATCATCCAAAATAATTAATTCATATTCCAAAATTGAGCAGTATTTTTCTTTCTCACTGACAGTCTCAAGCAAGGCATCTGAACAAAACTATGACATTTCCTCCCGAAAATCTTTATGTCACTAAAGAAATGTTCTCCGTAACTTAATATTTCTCTTTTTCTACATGTGTAAATCAGTCATTGTTTCCATGGTTAGCAGAATGAATCTCTGGTCTTCATAGTAATAATTTATGTATGTTACTGGTATACATCATATATATTTAAATGTATAACATGAGTATAATTTCTATGTTTCCCTTCACCTATATATGACTTTCTACCTGTACTCTCTGGAAAAATAGAATAAGTCTAATCTACATGAATATCCTCAATTACTTGAAGACAGCCTTCAGTTTCCCACTCAGTCTTCTTTCCTCTATTACAAATATCCCCAATTCCTTCAAACATTCCCTTATATGACATGGTATCAAGTTCTCTTCACCATCCTGATTTCCTTCCCCTTGATGCTCCCTAACTTCTGTCTTTCCTAAAATGTGCAACTCAAATCTGACCACCGTATTCTAGATGTACAATATTGACCATGGTAGACTATAATGGGACTTACCTCTTGTGTGTTATTGATAGGATGCATCTTTTAGTACAGCCTCATATTATTTTCTCTGACACACATACGGATTTCAGGAAATGAGATGTGTACTAATATAAAAATGCATACATACATGTCACATTATTTTAATTTCCACTGCATATTTCCATTAGGCCAGAACCAATGACCATATTTTACATACATGATCATTTTAAATAATGTAAATTCAATAAATGTTATCACTTAATTGGATTTATTATTCACAATAAATTGGCAGTGAGCTTTATGGGATTGAGATTATATACTGTCTGTCACTTTAAAAGACCTTCAAAACAGTCACATTTCATATATATAAAATACAGAAAATAAATCATGAGACTGATTACTATATGTGATGCGACTTTTGTTTTGTTTGTCTAGAACTATGGTTCCATAAAGAATCGCTGGTATGGAAATTCACTTCATTGATAGGGATCACCAGGCAGAGAGGTAAATTAATTTGCCCATGGCAGCTGGCATATATTAGAAGCATGTCTAGAACAAAGTTTTTCTGACATTGACTGGCCCTTTATCCACTATACATGCCACCTCTTTTGATACAGTCCATGGAACACTAAATATAGAAATTAGAGAAAAAACAGCCCTCTGTATTCTGGACAATCTTTACCAGCTCTGAGGATTCAGATGACAGGATTACAGAACAGAAGCCAATTATAATTATTTCATCCCAATGTGATTATAAGCCTTAAGATTTCTAAGATACACCTTAAAAATCAATTAGAAGTTTCCTAGGAAACCAATGAAGAGATTTCAATCCAAACAATATGATCTAAGAATTGAAACCCAGTTAAGGCTGTTGCCACAGCATTATGTATTAATTGGTACTTGCAACAGAATTTACTTGGATAACTAGGGGGAAAAAAAGGACTTATGATAATGTATCTTAGCAATAACAAGAGTATAAATTCTTTGCTCTACATACATCTGCTTAGTGGAGATGTTATTTTTGAAATGCAAAAAGTGCGCAGAACTATGTTTAGTGTTCTAATACATTGTTCTATAAGAAGAAGGAGGGCAGTTAGGTGGTGCAGTGCATAGAGTACTGAGCCCTAGAGTTAGAAAAACCCAAGTTCAAATCTGACCTCAGATATTTACTAGCTATGTGACCCCGGTGCAATAGCAAGTACCCTCACATACCCTAGATGGCCTGCTGGCACAGGATCTTTGAGTCAACATTCTTTTTTTTTTTTTTTTGGAGGGGAATTGGAGTTAAGTGACTTGCCCAAAGTCACATGGCTAGTAAGTGTGTCAAGTGTCTGAATCTGGATTTGAACTCAGATCCTCCTGACTTCAGGGCTGGTGCTCTATTCACTGCAACACCTAGCTGCCCCTTGAGTCAACATTCTTACTTTAATTACAGATAAGTAGAAAATAAAAGCAGGGAAATTAGCACAGAGATTCAACATACAAGCCTCCAACTGTCTGAACAAAGTAATACAACTATCTACATACACCCTCAGAGAGGGAGAGCACCAACATCTGAGTAGTGAGGGATTGGGGGCTCTTAACAAATGGCTATGCAGAGTCCAGTCCAGGGAACCCCCTGGTTTGCAAACACTCAAACAAAATCTCACCTCAGAATATTTATACATTTTTGGCTAATAGGCTTAGAGCTAGAAGGCATCACAACCCTCATGATTCAGTGCCTAATTAGTACCAAAAGGTGTGAAAGTCTTCCTACAAATGTTTCCCCCTAAACAAGCTTCACCTAGGCAAATTCTTCCCCCAATAGTCTCTATATGAGGCCTATTAGTGGACAGGGAAGATCTTCCTGTTCCATTAACATTACACCTGAGCAAGTCACTTCACCCTCTTTCCCTCAGTTCCTCATCTGTAAAAAGATCTGGAGAAGGAAATGGCAAACCAGCCCATATCTTTGCCAAGAAAACCCCAAATGGAATCACGAAGAGTCAGGCATGAATAAAGTGACTGAATGACAATAAATCTTCAGAAGTCATCATAATGCATGAAAGTCAATCAACCAGCATTTATTAAGTGCCTATTATGTGTTAAGCACTGTACTAAATGTTGGCATATAGTAGGTACTTAATAAGAGATTGTTGAATTGGATAAGGGGATTATGCCCTAAGCCTTCATATGGCAATATAGAGGCAGCATGGTAGAGAGCAAAGAGCATGAAATTTGAAGTCTGAGAGCCCATGTTGGATTCTCAGCTCTGCTAATTACTAATATTATCTTATCTAAGTTGCTTAGTTTCTTTGGATTTTAATGTATTCATCTATAAGGGATAAGGGAGACCAATTGGACCAGAAGATCTCTAAAGGTCCCTTCATCTCCAATCAATCAATAAGCACTTATTAAGCACACACTATATTCCAGGTATTATACTAGACACTAGTGATACAAAGCCCAAAGTGGGGAAAACAACCCAATCCTGCTCTCAAAGGATCTATGTTTGTTCTACCAGGAAAAACAATTTATGCCTAAATAAGCGTGTATAAAAGAGATACCAGGTGATTTTTGTGAGGAGCATACTAGCAACTGGGGATAAGAAAGGTTTTATGTAGAAGATGGGCCATGAATAGAGTTTTAAAGGAGACTAGGGGTTTTAAGAGGCATGATAAGAAGAGAGCAGATTCTAGGCTTGAAGGATAGGCAGCAGAAATGTGCAGAGGTGGAAAATGGACTCTTTATAGGTGGAACTAAAAATGTCTACTTTTATTGGGCACTAGTGTGAGTGAAGGGAAATATTGTATAATTATCGTGGAAAGGTACATTGGGACCTCTCTTTAAATCTTATTTTCCAAATTAGTGGGGGAAATAATAACTGACATGTATATAGTATTTTGAAGTTTTTAAAGACAGATATACTATTTACCTACCTATCATCCATCCATCCATCCATCCATCTATCTATCTATCTATCTATCTGTCTGTCTGTCTGTCTGTCTGTCTGTCTGTCTGTCTGTCTGTCTGTCTCCTGTCAAGCTGGCATCATTATCCTCATTTTATATGTTGAATCTAAATCTTAATGGTACTAAGTGAATTGACCAGAGTAACACAGCGTATAATAAGCATCTGACCCAAGGTTTGACTGTGTCTTCCTGACCCCATATTACATTCCATTCACTATCTCTCAAAAACAGAAATTAATATATACAACTTAAAATTATAGACAGTGGTTCAAAGACAACTCTTATTCGATCTACTCAGTTCAATTAAAGAAACATTTATTAAATGCTTTTCATGTTGAAAGCTGCATCCCTAACTAGGGAGACAGAAAGTTCAGATTAATCTCACAGATGTTAGGGACCTTATAGTCCAGAGTTATATGGGAGAAATGCCAATAATCATATCATACAGTATTACATGAGATGTGCACCAGAGAGTCATAAAAGAAAGTACTTTATAATGTCCAAGAGTGATGTCTGTACTTGGGGGATAAGGAAAAGGTTCATGGAAGTGGCAGCATCTGAGTTGGAATTCAACAACTGAAATATGAACTAGTTGAAAACTAGTTGAAATTACAAGACTCACATGGATTACAGAAGATAGTCTGGTTTGGTTGGAGCACAAGTTGCATGGAAAGGAGACACATGTTATACAATTTGAAAAAATTGCTGTCACATTTTGGGGGGTCTTGATCGCCAAGCACAGGAGCACAGAAGTCTAATATTTATTCAATAGGGAGCAACTAAAGATTGCTAACTAGAGTGGGATGTGACAAGGTCTATGCACCAGGAAGACTAGTCTGACAATCCATACTACTTTCATATCACTTATTAAAAGATGGAGAGAGAAAGATTGGATGTTGAGACACTTTTAATCATTCATTAGACAAATTTATTATGTCTGCTATGTGCCAGGCACTATTATAGGTACTGGTTAAACAAAGATTCCATTGCAGCTGGAATCAGATTAAAATGTATTTGGAAAATATTTATCTAGCAGTAGAGGAGAAGGTCCCAAATGTGTAGGGAAGCCCAAGTGTTCTGATGGCCTGTTGTTGTGTGAGGCTCAAAGGGAGGCAGAATAGATATCTTTAATCTCTTTTCCCCCCAACTTTTTCTAAGGGAGGCTTTCATTCCTGCCAGGAAGGGAAGCAGGAGGTCGGGGTCTACAAGCCACTCTGCTTTCCTCAGAGAGGAGTACTGGGCAAGAAGTATACCTCTCTGCCTTAAATTGTTAGTCTAGGGGATATAACCAGGTTCCATCTAACTTCTGATTGTTTTGTCATTTCTGGGGGCAAGGAGAACCCCAAGTTCTATATCCAAGGTTTGACCCCTTTCCCACCAAATATTAATTTCACAATAAATACACACAGAGAATAGCAAAGAAACCCATTTATCCAAATTGGTAGCAAAACAGAAATCAGAAAAGGTACACATAGGAAAATATATACCAAAAAATTCAGAGTGAAGGAATTCTCCCATTGGGATCAAAATAACTCTGTTCAACCAAGAGAGCATCTTGCATCTCATGCAAGAGGTCATTCCCTAGGTCTATAGAGTAGCAAGCTAGGAATAGGTACATGATAGAGACTGCATGCTCCTCTCATGTCTTCTCAGAATCTTTTTTCTTTAGTAACCTGAAGTGAGGTTGACCTGTTCCATCTTCACTCTCAAAGTTGGAAGCCAACTTTATGCTTGAAGAAGAATTGAAACTTGACCAGTCCCAAAGGGGACTGGCCCTGAAGAGTTCTGAAGGAGGACTCAAAGGGAACTCTCTAGGGGATTAGTAGGACTGGAGTTCTCTCTCTTCTTGTCAATGCCTCTTCCAGTCCAATCAACCATGCAAGACAGGTCTTTCATCCCCACCAATGAGAGAGTCCTATACCAATGGGCTTTGGGACACTGGTTACATTTGGCAAACTAAATAAAAATATGATAAAACATAGATAATATTACATTTTAAAACTAAGGCACTATGTGGCTGATGGGATCCTTATGTAAGGATTAGAGGTGCTGGTTTGTATTTGAGCTTGATACTATTGCCCTAGGGAAAAGGAACAGGTAAGATTAAAAAATTTAGGGTTAAGCACCCTTGATCAGTGCAGAAATAAATGGTTTGATGTACTCATCGGACCAGCCTTGAAGTCTTTGATATGTGGAGTAGATAGCTCTCTGTTTCATACAGAGGAATGAGCAGATAGTTCTGCATAGTGCTACAGATATAATCTAGGTACTTTCCATAATCAGTGGTATGATACCATAGAAATGGGAGTCACTGACATGACTGCTTGGGAATTTGGACCTTCAGTCCCTATAGGACTTTGATTTATAGTTTGGCTGAGTTAGAAATGTTTGTGAAAAGTCCTACTTTGGGTCTCAGGATCTATATGAATCCCCAGGAATGACCATATCTAGGTCAATGTATTTGGGGAAAGGTGTGATCCATATATGACAGGGACACATATTTAGTATATATTCTATACATAGTTAAATGTATAAATATCACTTCTCCTAATAGAATATAAGTTCCTTAGTGGCCACAACTATATCAATTTTGTCTGTGTGCTTGCTGATTAATTAATAGTTGCTATTTTCAAGAACTACAAAGTTGTAACTAAATTAAATGGAGAAAATATTCAACTTAAAGACATGAGATTCCATATTTCCTTCATCTCATTTAGCAATGCCTGCATAACTTCTCTTGAATGTAGAAATAGGAATTTATTGTGGACACTAATGATCTAGAATTCAGTCAAACCTTAAACTAAGGCAGAAGGGAGAACATACCCTTGGGACACAATTCAATTTAGGCTGGGCACAAGTTTTGGGATATTTATCAAGAGGAAAAAAAAACAAGAAAATGATAAGTAAAGAAAATAATTGCCCAAAAAGGATATTGTTTTCAATCCTTTCCCCCACTACACAAACCTACTCATATTTCACAAGGCTAAAGCAAGCAAACTTCTTCTCCTCCCTCTACTATCTGCCTGCTCAAAACTAGATATGTCAATGATGAATTCATTATAATGGCAGATATTTTTAGTTAATTGATTATTGCAGCTTTTCAAATAGACTCAGTCATTAAAATAAGTCAAGGAAAAGAAACAGACTGGAAAAAATACAGTCTTGGTCATTTGGGGAGAAAAAAACAAAGATTGCATACTATTGAAATGAACAAATCCTTATCTTTTTTCTATAGCAGATTCCATGGTTCACTTTATAGATTCAGTATCATCAACTAATTAGTCAACAATGGTCCTGTTTTTTGGTCACTAATCCAAGACTTTGAAGGATTATCTGTTCATTGTTTATTTGCTCTTATTTATATGTTGCCTAGAAAAATACTTCGGCTGTTTCTCTGTGAGCTTGTTTCCCCTAATTAGGTTACAAGTTCCTGAAGGGAAAAGTCATTTTTCTTCTCTCTGTTAGTCCACCTCACAAACATGGCAGTACGGATATAGCCTTTGCCCTATGTTGTTGTTCAACTGTGTCTTACTCTTCTTCACTCCATTTGGTATTTTCTTGGCAAAGATACTAGAGTGGTTTGTCATTTGCTTTTCTAATTAATTTTACAGATGAGGGAACTGAGGCAAACAAGGTTAACTGACTTGCCCAGGGTCATACAACTAGTAAGTTTCTGAGGCTGGATTTGAACTCAGAAAGATCAGTCTTCCAGTGTGGAGGCAGACCAATGAGTAGACAACTACAATAGCCTGGAACTCTAGCCACTGTGCAACCCAGCTGCCTTGCGGCCTATCAATATCATTTGACTTAATAACTCCTTATCTCAAATAAAACCCATCAATTATTTCAAGAGGTGTGTGTGTGTGTGTGTTTGTGAGTGTATGTATATGCACATAAAATGGTGGAAAGGGTCACAAATAACATTCCTGTACCACTAGAATAGCAGTCTCTTGCTTGTGTCTTTCACTGGGAAAAATGAATGGTTGCTTAGATCTTCTGCTAGAAAAGGATCTCAACTAAGTAATTTTTTTGGATAGTGGGGTATGGCAGGTGGGAGTAGAGAGGTAGACCTGTGATTTCATCTCTGTAGTGAACTCTTGCTGATATAACTTCCTCTACTAAATCCTCAAGTGTAAAATGTAAACAATAAAACACCTACCTCCCAGGGTTGTTATGAAGATCAATTAAGATAATATATAGAGAAAGCACTGAGCACAGCGCTTGGGACAATGTAGGTGCTTAAGGAATGCTTGTATACTTGTTTCCTACTACTGCAGATCCCCATCTGATCTGAAACTCAATGTTTTAGAAGGTTGCCTGAGGAACTGAAATGTGAAGTTATTTGCTCAATGTCAGAGGCAGGATTAGAAACAAAGTACTTCTTACTCTGAACAAAAGTACTGAAACAAATTACTTCTTACTTCACTGTACCCCATTGCTTCCTAACTAAATAGAGCATCACCTAACGTGTATTTTCCCATCCTGGTATCCTCTCCTTGGATATACTCATTTTTTCCATGTTTTTCTTAAAAGGAGGTGCCCAGACTACTGAACACAGTACTTAACAGTTAAACCAGTACAAAGTCCAACAGAATTGTAATTTGACTTATTCTGAACCCCGTGTATATCAGTAATTGAATGTGTCTTTTTCTCTCACACTCTCCTTCCTTCAAAATACTGTCAGGAGGTGCACCATCTTCCCATTTACACAACCTAGGTGTCATCTTTAAATCCTCACTATCTCTTACCCCGTCTGCCACATCTAATCTATAGCTAAGGTCTATTGATTTCACTTTTGTAATGTATTTCAAATATTCCCCCCCCTCTCTTTTTTTTTGGAGGGGTGAAGGCTGGACAATTGAGGTTAAATGACTTGCCCAAGGTCACATGGCTAGTAAGTGTTAAGTGTCTGAGACTGGATTTGAACTCAGGTCCTCCTGATGCCAGGGCCGGTGTTCTATCACTGTGCCACCTAACCACCCTTGTCCCCTTCTCTCTTTTAGGATATAGTCACCACTCTGGTTAAATCCTTCATTTCCTCATACCTGGGCTATTGTAGTTGTCTACTGGTTGGTCTGCCTCTACAAGCTTCTCCCCACTCCAGTCCATTCTCAATTCAGCCTCGAAAGTAATTTTCTTAAAGTACAGATCTGACAATATTACACTCCTATGTAATAAATTCCAGTGGTTCCCTATTACCTTCAAGATCAAATATAAAATCTTATTTTTGATGTTAAAAGTCTTTAATAACCTGGTCACTCCTACCTTTCCAGTCTTCTTATACCTCACATTTGTCACATGCTCTTTGAGTCATTGAAAGTGACATTCTAGTTTTTCTTCAGAGATGATACTCCATCTCTCAATTCCAGGCATTTCACTGAATATCCCTAATACTCTCACTCCTCATCTCTGCCTCCTGACTTCCCTGGCTTCCTTCAAGTCCCAGCTAAAACCCTACCTCAGGAAGCCTTTCTTAATCCCTCTTAATTCTGGTGCCTTCCCTCTGTTAATTATTTCCTACTTATTCTGTACAGAGATTGTAAATACTTGTTTACCTTTTCTTTTTCTGTTAAGATTATGAGATTCTCAGGGGCAGCCAGGTGGCTCAGCAAGTAAGAAGCACCGGCCCCAGTGTTGGGATGACCTGGGGATCGAATTCGGGCTCAGATACTTAGCACCCACCCAGAAACACCTGGCTGTGTAACCTTGAGCAAGTTACTTAACCCCAATTGCTTAGGGGTGGCCAGGTGGTGCAGTGAGTAAGAGCACCAACTCCAGTGTCGGGATGACCTGGCATAGAATCCGGGCTCAGATACTTAGCACCACACCCAGATAACTAGCCATGTAACCTTGAGCAAGTTACTTAACCCCTATTGCTTTAAAAAAAAAAAAAGATTATGAGATTCTCAAAGGAAGAGACAGCTTTTGTCTTTCTTTGTATTCCCAGTGCTTAATATACATAGTAGGCACTTAATAAATGTTTATTGACTGACCTGACCAAACACAATCTATAAATGTAATTATGAATGACAATTGTTAGCTATATTGTCACTCTTTTAACTCATATTTATCTCATAATAAATTATAACCCCTAGTTACTATTTTTAAGTGAAACACTGCTGTCAGGTTTTACCCATCCTGTACTTCAGTAGTTAATATTTTTAACAAAATTACAGTTTTAAGTTTTTCCATATTATCATCTGAGTTACAGCTCAATGTTCATATCTGTTGCTATCTTTTTTAAATCTGGCTTTTGTAATCCCATATAAAAATGGTCATATCCAAGTTTATGCCAATAAACAACTTGAAAGAGTATATCTAATATGTATTCATCCAGGTTATTGATAAACTTAGCCTTGCTGTGTATCAGTAGAGACCGCCCTACAGGGTGACACGGATTCATTGATTGATACTCTTGATCCAAGATTCTAAGATTCCATGTTACAAGATAGTAGCCACTTAGCGGCATTAGAGTCAAAAGAGACCTGAGACATCATCTTCAGGTGACATCTTCAGAGACTATTCCAATAGGCTGGTGAAGCCTAGCCTTATCAGAATAATATTTTTTAAATTTACAAAATTTAAAAAATAAAATATATACAATTTTTAAAAATAAATAAATTACACTGAAACAAAGTTATCAGCATTTCTATTGAAAGAAGTTCACCAGCTCAGGGTTAAGAACCCTTGAACTGCTCATTTTATAGTTGAATAAACCAAGGACCCCAAAAGGTAAGCATCTTGTTCAAACTTAAACAACTAGCTAATGACAAAAACTGCAACTAGAACTGAGGTTTTCTGATTGATTCCCAGTACAGCTTCTCTTTATCTTACTCTATTTTTCTTTCTCAAAATTTTTAAGCTAATGATTCTTCTGAAGAATTGAAAGTCTACATAAATGAATAAAAAATGAACAAATGAAAGAATAGATGGATGAATAGATAGATGAGGGAGAGGAGAGAGGAGAGAGAAGAGAGAGAAGAGGGGAGAGAGAGAGAGAGAGAGAGAGCGAGAGAGAGAGACAGAGAGACAGAGAGAGAGACAGAGAGACAGAGAGAGAGACAGGGAGAGAGAGAGAGACAGAGACAGAGAGAGAAACAGAGAGAGAGAGAGACAGAGACAGAGAGAGAGAGAGAGAGAGAGAGAATTTATGGGTGAACTTGAGGAGCAGAGAGAGGTAAGAGGTATTCTTCCTTTGTCAAAGTAGAGGCTAAACTGTGAAATGGAACCAGCTCATAATAATTTATTGATGTCTTTTATTATGAATATACATAAGTACCCCATGTGAGCAGCTGTTAATGTCAGACACAAAACCAATATCTAGTTTCTTTCCTACTCCTCTCTGATCATCATTTCATTTCCTCAAGGCTTTTCTATATCTCTTTTCTGCCCTCAGATCTCTCTTTCTTGGAAAATCCTCTGTGCTGGGCTGTCTGCAAGGATCCTAGATATGCCAATGAATGTAGCTATTCTCTGCCATAATCCTCAGAATTATTTTTATTTGTTTACATTTTAAATGCCACAATTATATTTTTTCCTGGATGAAAAATACCAGAATTCACCTACTTTGAGTTCCATAGTATTGTGTCTGAGTAAGAAGCCATTCCTTTATAGCATATGTTAAGTCATTCCTTTGCCATATTCAACTTTATATTTAAAGAAGCTGTCAGAAATTAAACATAATCGGTTGATTCCCTTCATTTAAAAGGCTGGATGCCTTTGAAAAATCTATCTTCCACCCAACTTTACCATAGGTGATTAATTCCTTACCAGTTTTCCCATAGAAATGTAAGGAGGATATAAAAGGAGACATAGGGGTGGAGATGGGTTAGGGGAGGAAGGGCAGATGAAAGACTGCTAGAAGAGTAGAAGAAACAGTTCCTTAATAAAGCACATCTGACAAATCATGAAAATAAAGTTAAGGTTTTTCAGCCTTAAACAACTAAGTCCCATCTGCCTAAAGTTTATTTTAGAGTCCAAATAGAATAAATATGCTTTGTGCTTAGATTCTCATAGCCTAACTACATCATATAATCATTCCACCCCTCCCCACCCCCAAACTAGCTTTCATATGTTTTAAGACATTTTGCTACTGAACAAATGTTATAGGGAAGTTCACAGTTGGATAGTTCACATCAGTATAATATGTTTCATTTGCTCCTGACAAGGCAGTGGCAAACCATATAGCATCACTACCCGGAGGTATATTGCAGCCTCTGATGTCCCTCTATGTTCTTTTTTTTGAAAGGAAGGGAGGGAGAAAAAGGTGGTTGTTGTTTTGTTTTGTTTTTCCCTGAACTAATTCCCTTATCATCCTCAATCCATACAGGTTTTATGAAGAAAACATCATGTGTCTTTCTTAGGAGAGGAGAATGATTTGAATACTCTGAGACCAGTCATTTAAACTCAGCATCCATCAAATTATAGTATGAGCTAGACAGCATCTTCATTTTTTCCACAAGAAAAGCATGCAATGCTCTGCTAAGTGTTTTGCTGAAATCTAGGCAGACTACAGTCATAGAATTCACCTGATCTACAAGTTTAATAGCTTTTCCAAAAAAGGAAATAATGTTTGTTTGATGTGATCTGTTCTCTAGCTAATCATTTTGGTTCTTTGGTGTCACTCATTTCTTTTCCAAATTTTCACTAATCATCCCTTGAATGTTATTTCCTATCAGATCTGAGAGTTTATCTGAGTTTTCTCATGGCCTAAATATATCTCAGAATTGCCTGAGTCACAGAGAATTTAAGTAAGTTGCTTATGGTCACAGACACAGTATATATGAGAGATGAGAGACAAACCTAACTCATCTTGACTCTAAGGACTCCACTCTGCCTTGCTTTAATGACAAGAAATTGAATTTGGTAGAATTCAAATCCAAGTTCACTTGCCTGTAGTTTTTAAGGTTCTATTCTCTTTATTTTACACACACATACACACACACACTCATCATCAATGCAGAGTAGATTACATATTCCAAAGCAATGTGACTAGAGAAAGTCAATTCTCTAGAAATAGAAGCTAAAATAATCAATATAGAATGTATAAGATTCACCTCTAAAGAAGTAATCTAACCCTTAGAACTCTCATAGACTCAAAACCTCAAGTGGCCAGAAACCTAAATATAAAGTTGGGTAAGATGAACTATAATTATGGAAATTATAAAATTCTAATAATAAATGCAAATAGAAGAGTGATGCTTTGCATGGACTCCAGAAAAAGATTTGAAGGATAAGAGTTCATGTTGATCCATCATTTCCCAGGAGGGAGAGTCCCTTTCCTGGCTGAAGGGAATATTCCAGGCTTTGAAAACTCACTCTGTAATGGAACAAGAATAGACTCTGGGATTAATTAAACTCATTCAACTGAAAGGAACTTTAGAAATTGTCTGCTCTACTACTATCATTTTATAGACAGACAGGAAAAAATATCCCACAAGACTATCCAACTTACTTTGCTCTAATTTCATGCCCACCAAGCAAAGTTCTTGGAATGAATTCAGTCTACCAAGTACCATAATATCAGGTAGGAGGTAACCTGACTGGTAGAGAGGGACATTCAGTCACTGTAAAAAAATATCCACATAACAAATTAATATATAGTTATTCTGGTCTGTATATTCTTGGTTTTGCTTTTATTAATATTTCAATCACTTAGCCCAGTACTTGACACAGTTGAGTGCTTAATAATCTCTTTCTCTGTCTCTTTGTCTCTCCTGTCTGTCTCTATTTGTCTTTGTTTCCATCTCTCTCTGTCTTTTCTCACTTTTATGTCTCTCTCTTTCCTCTGTCTCTCCTCTTTCTCTTTCTCTGTCTCGTTTTCACCCTGTCTCCCTGTCCCTCCTTTTCTCCCTCCTTCACTCCCTCTCTCTCTCTTTCTCTGTCCTATATGTCTGTCTTTTGTGAATTTGGTTAGCATAAATTAACAATCCAGGACCCTTTTCTTATCTTCCCATTTCCTTACTATGTGAAATGTCAAAATAGATTTTGTAAAAATGTTGAGGAATATATGGATCACTATTGACTTTACTGGGTGGGTGGGGGGGTGGTGTGACATCCTCAGGATGTCCTTCCTGAAAGCGCCAAATGATCTTGAATCTTCCAAAAATTTTAACAACAATTACAATGACCTTCAAGCTACTTCTAAAGTTGTCAGTAGGACTAGAACTTCTTAATTGTTGATTTTCTTGTTGATTAGCTTCATGACAACAGGGTCCCTGAGCAGGGTTTATTTTGAGATCAGGTGAGTTTGTTCATCATTTATTTATGAGACTTTCCTCTTGCTTGCAACTAGGACTATTATGGTAACACAATTTGTCAACTACAGAAAAAAAAAGAAAAACAAATGGTCATCAGTAGTAGTTTTCTCCATTGCTCACATCACTTACTTGAATCTGTTTCACCTTGGCTACTCTGCCTGAGACTTTTTGTTTTCCATGATGGATGTAAAGTGAGCCACAGTGGTAAAACACTATCTCTAGAGTCATAGAAGAATTGCAAAGTCGACCCTATGTTTGGGGAAAATTTACCAATCAAAACCCGATCACAAATTCAGTATTAGAATTGTTTGTGATGTATTCAACAGTGCACCTTCCTTTTTTCCCTTAATGATGAACAGCGCAAGTAAAGTAGAAATGATGTGTCCATCCAGACAACACAGTTCTGTCAATAGTAAAATGAGGAGAGACATCCACACTAACCATAGTCTGTATTTTCCGGCTCCCAACAATTTGATGGCCAAAAATAGGGTGTCTATAGAACAAAAAAAAGTTGGAATATATGTTAGACAATATAAGGGTTACACAATTTTTAGTTTTACAGTGTTGAGAACTATTCATTTACTTAGAGTGGTTTGCTGATATCAATTTAGTGGTTAATAAATAAGTCACAAAGTACCATGTTTTTCTTATTCCATTGCACTGCATTTTAAACTGTAGTCTACAATTCTTGATCAGCCACACATTAAATATAGCATGGGCAATGGCTTTAAAAAAAATCACTTTATCTCCATGTCTGCCTCAACTCTAAATCAAACTATCCCTTATATAGATGGTACACTCTCAATGGGCCTATCAATCACTTTATTGTTCAAATGAGAATTTCTCTTGATTCATAGAGTACTTTCAAAGTATTATGTCAAATCAAAGTTCACGTAACAAGAATATTTGTACAGGATACTTGGCTTCATAATTTTGAAAGGTATCAGTATTAGATATGCAAATTAAAAATACTAAATGATGAGACAAGCTCTTCCCTAAAATCTTAATGCCATTTGGTCATCTGATATTTGTATAAATATCTTTGACATTTGTACAATTAAAGTGAGCTCTTCATGACTGAAGTTAGATCATATTAAAATAACATAATTTTATTCTACTAAACCAGTTCAGATAATTATGGCAACTTCTTGAATCATAGAATTTCAGAGTTGGAAAAAATCTTTAAAACTCATCTAGTTCAGAACTTTCATTTTACACCCTTTTACTGAATTTCATTCCCCCAAAGTAAATGAAAAAATTTTGTTTTAAGATTTTGCCAAATAACGGATAAGTTATATCTTTCAGAATTACTTTTCAACACATAACACATCTTTATTTGGTTAAGAGTGGGCACATCTTTTTTTTAATGCCCTAGTATATAATAACTCAACAAATAGCATGAAAGAAATAAAAAGGAAATTACAAAATGCACTTCAAACTCAGGCACTCTGTTAACCACTTATGAAAAATGTATTTCTGTTGTGGTTCACTTGCTAAGATTACAACAATATATTACATGCAAATGCCAAAATAGTAATTATCCAATATGCACCATAAACAAAATCAAGTTGTTGAATACATATTTTCTCTAAAATATGCTAAAGTAGAAGAATCTATTTCTAAATATTAAATTATATAGGAAGAGGATAATGTAAATAGTAATATATAATACAGAGGGATCTTGATGACCCAAAACTTCTTACTTTCTAATTTTGGTTGGAATAGAGTTTGTGCTTGGTTATCAGGTAAACCCTGAAGTTCAAAGCAAATAACCCCAATCTCTTGGGTTCCTAGCACCCTTTTCACCTCCCAAGGAAACTGAGTCCCAATACAGAGGCCAGGATACCTGAAGTTATCCTAACAAGTTCTCTATGACTTTTCACCTAATTCAATCAAGATTCCCTACATTTTCTACTAATACTCAAGATGAAGAAGAATTAGCCTGGGATCACTGCAATCCAAAGGATCTCCCCAATTTTCAGAGTGTTCCCAAGAACAGTGTGATTTGGACCTAACTGTGATATCAAGGGCCCTACAGACATCTCATTATTTGGAGGTGCAAGTCAAAGAACTCTGCATGAAAAAAATTCCAATTAGTCTTGTAGAATGTCTGGAGAACCAATATAGATATATAAAGAAATAGAGAAAGGAAGAAAGAGAAAAGGAAGAAAGAAGAGAAAAGAAAAGAAGAGTTGAAAAGAAAAGAAAAACTGGCTGTTAGAAAAGTAATTTTTTAAAGTGATGTTAGATTTGGTTCTGACACTTACTGTGTGACCATGTATAAGTCACTTCTCTGGGGCTCAACTTTCTAATCCATTAAAATAAAGGGGATAGACTAGGTGACCTCTGATGTTGCTTCCGATTTTGACATTCTGTGATTTCTGCTGGAATAGTAAAAGACTTTTGTACTTTGCAACATAATTTATGATCCTATTATTTGATCCTCACATATCATTATTTCCAAATTATAAATAAGGAAAGATGAGGAAAAGGTAGGCAAAATACTTTTCCATGGTCACTTAACAAGTTTGTAGCAATGATGACCTACAAATTATTATTCTCAGAATTCCAAGTTTTCTTTTCAATTTGGGAGTCACTAAGTCTCTCTTCTTTCACTTTAAATTTTGAATACTTTTTCATTCATGGTTGCCCTGCATTTTACAGCTCTTAAATAGCATAAGGCCTATCTGGAAATCCAATGTGTATCAAATTATGATGAGTTCACCATACTGAAATTTTTTGGGGATCCTAAGTTCAACAACAAAAGTTGATACTTGTATAACTATCACATTGGAAAGCAATGCTTCAAATAATTTCTTTGGCAATATCCATTGACTGTCCACTTGGTGGACAGCATTATACTAGTCAGACCGATATATCCAAAAGATTGTCAATACTCTTGATCTCAAAGATATTATAATCAAATATCTAATTTGCCTTCTTTCTTACTAGGATGTATGGCATGAGTATTTTATATAAATTTCATCCAGGCATGTAATATTTTTCTAATTCTTTGTATATTACTTGTCTACTAATATATGAACTACTATGACCTCAGGCATTTTCAAGCTACTAAACCCTTAAAGATCAGATATTATTGGAAAATTCCCTGCCCTTGCCCCCCACTCATCTTTGTGTTGCCATATTCAGGTCATCAATCTATAGAAATTTTGAAATGAATTCTCCAAAGACTTTTAGAATCCAGCTTAAATTCAATAGGCTAGGGTGGAAGGAGAAGTGTTCCAATTCTTTTTTCTTTTCCTTTCAGGGCACTAATACAGTTTTACTTCTGAGCAAATGAAAAACATTCTGAAACATAGTGCTTAATGGTTTTCATTTTTCTATTCTGCATTCTGCACCTGTCAACTTCATGATCTTCATTCAGCAAGGATGGATATGAGAGGACTGAGTATAACAGCCAAGTGGCAGGAGTGGAAAATAAATAGAATAATTCCAATTTCCTACCACCACCTTCATATATATACAGAGAGAGAGAGAGAGAGAGAGAGAGAGAGAGAGAGAGAGTATGATTTGAGTACAACTTTCACAATAGTGGGGAATGGGACATAATTTAACTTCATTGCAGTAACCAGAATTCTATCTTATCATTCAGCCAAAAAGGACTACAAAAAGAAGTTCAGTGTATCAATGAAGACAACAGCCCTCTCCCTTAACCACACATCCCACCCCCCACTCTCCTCAAAAAAAAAAAAAAAGAAAATAGATAACAATGACCAGAACTGTGACTCACTATCATGCTCTTGGATTACTGGTGATAATTTAAGTGCTTGTGTTTGATTATTTTATAAAATGCTGATTTTATTTAAATGTCTTAAATAAGAAGCTACATTTTCAAGAAAAACTACAGTTTCCTTATAGTCCATTACTTCTCATTCAAGAACTTAGTGTAAAAATGTTTTTGCAATTATTTGTTTTTTACTGAGTTAATGCCCTGGGCATAATACGAAAACTGGACTTTCAAGTTTAATTCCTATATTGTTCAATTCACAAAAAATGGAATCACTAGAAATACAACTATGAGATCCTGCAGCCAGTGTGTGTCACCTACACCATAGGATTAAGTTTAAAGCTACTTTTTCAATAGAATTGGCTGACATTTTACCAAAAACCCAAAGGGGTATGATCATTGGATAGTTCAGAAGGAAAAAAAAATGCTCTTTCCCTCTGTTGATGAGGGAAGAAAATGCAAATGTTTTGGTATGGTGCCAGTCAGAACAATGGTATACCAAATTGTTGCCAGCACTTTGAGTTTACAGAAAGTGCTATTTGCCAGAACTGCTGTGGGATATTCCTGGATTATGGCTTTAGTAAAAAGCAATAACCAGATGTCTATTTTGTCTAGCAGTATGCCCCAAAACACTAGGAGAAAAAGACAGTGATGAGAATCAGATTAGTAGCTAACAGAGGAAATGTACCCACCAGATGGACCAAAGTTTGAAGACATTCACTTATCTATCCTGAACTAATTTTACTTTACTGGTCAGTGACATTAAATAACAACATGATTACCAGCCCCTGGGCAATAAGGATATCCACTATAATATCTATTTAAACATTATCTCTTTGTAAATATTTTTTTGATGGCTATCTCCCTGAAAATAGCATGCAAAGAATTCCCAGACATCATACATTCTATTTTAAAAACAGATGAATGATTTTTATGTAATAGGATAAAAGTGGTATATTGTCCATAAGAAAGGCTGAACACAAAGAAGTCTTGCATAGTATTGTGGTTTATGAGAGTTGAGTCTCTTTTCTGTGACTTCATTAATGAAAAATATTTATCATTTCAACCATCATTCTCCACGAAGCTCCAGAGTAACAGTCCTAATTAAAAGGAAGTTTCCAAGGCATTCATCATGTCATACCCTATTCCTAGAACTCATCTTTCCCTTTTTAAATCATATACAACCTTTAAAGCAATGGGGGCCACTAAATGATACATAAGGATTTGGAGGAGTCTGCACCTTGACTTAGAAAACTACATATTTACATTATCTATGTTTTATTGTATTGTGTTAAAATTTGTTAAATATTTACCAAATACATTTTAAGCTGGTTCCAGACATACTTGGGAATTTTGGACACTTCAGCTTTAGAGGATAGCTCAAATGTCACCTCTTACATCAAGCATTCCTTTGTTTCCCCAGTTTTAAAGATTCTTTCCTTCAAATTAGTAGTCAGTACCTCTCATAAGTCTTTTCTGTATTATTAGTATTACATAGCTCAGTGATTATGTGTTTAAAATATTTCATATTTATATATGTGCAATATCCTCTATACTAAATTCTTGATTATTATCTTAATCATCTCCACATCTCCCCTAATCTCCTGCTTCGTGCTTTAAAAAAAGGCTTGCTAGGGTGGCCAGGTGGCTCAGTGAGTTAGAGCACCGGCTCCAGTGTCGGAATGACCTGGATCAAATCTGGGCTCAGATACTCAGCACCACACCCAGAAATAACTGGCCATGTAACCTTGAGCAAGTTACTTAACCCCAATTGCTTAAAAAAAAAAGGCTTGCTAAATGAAGGAATTAATATTATAGTGGGAACACAATGTTCACATATACCAAATTATTAAAATATTCAGAAATAGTGGATAATAAAACTGAAATGATTTTTTCCCAGCTACTTTAATTCTTCTGTGTGTACTTTGATAAGAGACAAAGCAGAAGGAGTATAATAAAGTTCAGAGGTGTGGGGTCAGCCAGTCCTTGAAAACTTGTTATCAATGCTGATGAGTTAACTGTGTTGCCCTATGGACTCATGTGGAAACACCAAAGCTCTAGGGTTTTTAAATATTCAGGGGAAGAACATCTTAAAGAAAAGTTCAAATTATTGTGTGAGAAAAAACCTTTTGAGTTTGCTAGAATGATTAAAAAAAATCTATCTTTACAATTCTGTCAGGTCTTAAGGGCACAGCAAGGTGAGCGATGAGTATGGGTGGTGCCTTAGTTTGCAATGTTAACCTCTCATAGCCTTATAAATCTGCACCCATTTGCAATTGCTTAATGCTTATTTGCACACATCTGAATGTGATCAAAGTTGTGAAAGGTACTCAGAGAGTCTTGTCAGATGAAAATGCCATTTAGCTATTATATCAGAATGCTGATTCAACAATTTGGAATTTACTGAAAATGCAAAGGACACATTATAAAATGCTTAATCCTTAAGAAACAGAGGAAAAGATTACACCTTATTGGAAAACACAAGTACCTGCATAAAGGTTCTGCTCTTCCTAAACTCCTTTGGAGGAAGAAGGCAAAAATCACCAAGTAATACAAATCCAATGGTTATAACAAACTCAAATGTATGACCAGGTTTTTTCTTACTTTATTGGAGCTTTATTGCAACAAATATCTTTCAATATAAGTAGCCCATCAACTAGAATTTACAAATATTTTTATTGTAAGTTGATTTTTATAATAGTGGTATGTATGTTAGGAGAGTTACATTGTAATATCATATATTTGGCAAGTTAGAAAGCAATGCATCTTAATTTTTAAAGGTATATCATAAGATAAATTCTAATTAAATAAACTCCATTTATTCAAAATTTGTGATATATTAAAGTGGGTTGGTCTACTTTTGCTCTATTATGAAAAGAAAAATTAGCCACAATTTTCTTATCTGTAAAATGAGGGTTTGGGATAGAATCTAGATATCAAAGCAGGCTCACAAAACTCCCTGAACCAGATTAAAATATAATTTGGAAATACTTAGCAAAATAAATAAAAAATATAATAAAGCTTAGATAATATTACATTTTAAAACTAAGTGAATATGCAACCCACAGGAATCCTTATGTAAAGATTAGTGGCTACTGTTTCTGTTTGTGTTTGACACCATTAGTCTAGATAACCTCTAAAGTGATATGATATAGTAGAGAAGTGCTGGATCTGCAGTCAGTGGGCCTCAGTTTTTATCCTCCTCTACAATTTAGCTGTGTGATCATGGGCAAGTCATTTAATCTCTATGGATTATCATTTCCTCATTCTTAATTGAAGGGACAAGACTAGAAGTCTTGTAAAATCCCCAACCCTAAATCATGAATTATATCTGAAGTTATATACTCAATGACCTAAAGATAATTGACTATTTTGAAGCACTTTGAAAAAAAATTTATATAAAAACAACTATATGCTAATTAAAGCTATCTTTATAAACAAGAGTTACAGTAATAATTAGAAACTTTTTAATCTATTTGAGTTATTACGTTTACTTGAAATCAATAAAAAAAATTAAGAAAAATATCATTCCCTAAAAATTCTGATTTTTGGACAGTTAAGGCTGATTTCCTGTAAATTAATTCAAATTAATGAAGTAAATATCAAGATATGAGCAAGCATGCTGACTAAATCAGATATCACTGGAATACAAAGAAAAAAAATCACGATTTTCCTTTGCTTGTGTTCCAACTGTCCTTTGAAGAACAGCTACAAAAACTTTTTGATGGAAAAAAGGACCTTAAAATTTGTTTTCCCCTTCTATTTTGGTTGCCTGGTTTTCCTAGTCAAGTGGTTCCCAGATTTCTCTTTAGTGATCATCCTACACACAGTGTTCTGCTTTTTATGCTTCTCAAAACAGCATCATAATGATATCTGAAATTTGGATTGCGGTACATAATTTACAGAAATTCACTGATGAAAGCAGTCAATCCCAAAGTTTGACCTTTGAGTTTATCAGCATGTTTTATTTCTGTAAGCTTCAATCCTCTAATCAGTGATTCCTGACTCATCATGTCTGATTCTATCAGGGAATATACATCACTTGCTCCAAGTATGTTCAAGTGGACTCAAGTGGCAAATGTCTGCACAGTAAATGAAGTTAGATGGAACATCCATTAGTGGAAAGAAGAATTACAATCGGTCTGCTTGCTTCATTTGAAAATGGCCCAGACACGTGTGAGGGAAGCAGGGATGGTGGGGGTGGGGATGGGGGAGTTAGAGCAATGAGACATCAGCATTCTGTAGTTTAGTTTATGTCTCAATTGACTATACTTTGCAAAGACAGGCTTAGGATAGTCTTCACTGGCTTGGAGGAAAGTTTCTGGTATCACATTGTGGAGGCCATAAAATTAGCCATGTCCCCTGAAGTCTACCTCCTAAACACACACACACACACACACACACACACACACACACACACACACACA
>NW_027187293.1:2851841-2997665 GCF_028583685.1 Petaurus breviceps papuanus | reverse complement strand
ACACACACACACACACACACACACACACACACACACACACACACACACATCCCTCACCTGCCCATTCCCAACCTCCAGCTACATTGCCATGCCTTCAGTGTAAATTTCTGATTGAAAATAGTTAGGGATCTCAACCAAGGCCCACAACTCAGATGGTGGCATTTCTACCTCTTGAAGGTCATCACTGTCTCTATTGGCCTCACGTTCTTTACTTAAAATAATAATGAAGGCAGTTAGCCTTCTTCAAATCACCTTTCCTGCTTTGGTGGATATAATTCATCTTTCTCTATATCTGTTAGTAGGTTTTGTTTTCTCTTTCTTAAACATTAATTATATCACTAACTTGCCCAAGTCAAAGGGAGAGAAAATAAATGATCATTTTCAAAAGTGCTTCTTTAAAAATCCACAAGCTTCCCGTCAGCTGATTAAAGGACATTTGGAATATACTTACTTGAAATCGGTAAAATGTGCCATCATCCTTTAATGTGAGAACATGATCTGAGATTGGAAAGAAATAGCCATGGGCAGCCATTAATGTCCCCAAATGGAGAGCCTCCACTGTTTCATGAAAAGAAAGAAAAGAATATGTAAAGGCTTTTATATCTTTGATTTATAGAGCAATGTAACAGTTCTCAATCTCTCTGAACATACTGTAAAATCAAAATCCTTGGCATTCTGAAAGCATTGCTTTGTGCATATTATAATATTTTTTATTTCATAAGAGAAGTTACTGACATAATTGCTGCTTCTATTAATCAGCTTTAAACATTAAATAACCTCTAAGTGTCCTCTCATTTCATTCTAATTTTCTCTCTGGGTACTAGATTCAGTTGACACATATCTTCCTTCCATTTTGCCTTTTCATTAATCACCTTCCACGTGTATAAACTATGCCACATTTATTCTAAAAGATGGGTTTCCCATGGGAAAAAAGTGTTTTCCAGATAACAGACATACTGACCTTAAAATAGACCAATTTTTTTTTATTTTAGCTATTTTTTAGGAGAATCTTTCCAAAATCTTAGAGATGTTCCAGTTACTAAACAGAATATACTGAACATGAATTTCATCAATTCTTCATGACTTAGGTCCTCAATATTGATATCAGTTATTTTATTTTGTTGTAACACAGTGATACTCTTAGGGACAACTGAAATATGAAATATATATGAAATATACTGTTTCATCTACAGGCATCTCTAGCTTTAGCTTTTCCATCCTATGTACACCATGTGGCTATGTTCAATGGCAAAAGATGTGTGAGTCTTACCCCTGGTGGCCCTCTCTGTTTTTTTACTGCCTCCCTCTTGGTTCAACCCACCTTTTCCTCTCAACTTGTTGATCAGCCCCTTTACTCTTCATCTCTGCTCCTTGCATATAACATATGATAGAATGACTGGTGAGAAGGAGAAAAAGGTATGCATGTACTAGCCAGTTCTCATTTAGTCAATGCTCCTTATTCATGGATTCCAAATATATGAATTCACCTACTTGCTAAAATCGATTTGCAGCCACAAGGGCAACCAACTTTTTCTTTCAGCTCTCATACTGTTAATAAGTGTACTTTTAGTCATTGTAGTTCCACATTTTTCTCAGTTTTGTACTTTTTGCTGGTGATTTCACTGTTTAAAGTGATCCCCAAGCATAGTGCTGGAGTGCTGTGTAGTGTTCCTAAGCTTAAGCCTCATAGAGAAAATGTGTGTTAGATAAGCTTCATTCAGGCACGAGTTATAGTGCTGTTAGCTATTATGGGCTCAGTGTTAATGAATCAACAATACAGTACATCTAGAAAAAGGAAGGACAGATTCTTTGATTTGTACATGAGGCCATTCTGCAAAGTGCTAAAAGTAAATGTTTTGACCAGAGGCCTGCAGAAACCTTTTCCCGTGTTTCCACTAAGAAGAATGCTTTGATATTCACAGAAACTTTATAGAATATAATTACTGTGAATGACAAAAATCAACTGTGTGTAAGTTTATACACACATGCATCACATATGTATACACACATACATACACACATACAAACAATTTGAAATAGAGGATAGAGGTGGGTTTGAGATAACCCATGATGGCTGTGTCTGGATTTTTCTTCTCTTACCTTTCCCTACTCCCTTTATTTTGTACGGTAGACCCAAGGATCTTAAGATGGACATTGAGGAAAATTCCTATTTTATCCTAAGGCCTATGGGATCTTTTCATTTGACTTGCAACTGAAACTTCTTATATGTATTATCTCTCTGATTAGAATGTGAGCTTCTTGAGATTGGGGACTCTAATTTTATATTTTTATCCTTAGCATTTAGCACAGTGCTTTATACATTGTAAGTGTGTAATGAATGTTTTATATTCATTCATTCATTCACAGGGCACCAAACAAATACCACTCTTCAGAATGATTTCAGAAAAACCTGGAAATACTTACATGAACTGATGCAAAGTGAAGTGAGTAGAACCGGTAGAACACTGTACACAGTAACAGCAATATAGTACCACAAACAACTGTGAATAATTAAGCCATTCTTAGCAATACAATTATCCAAGACAATCCCAAAGGATTCATAATGAAAAATGCTATCTTGCCTCCAGAAAAAGCACTAATGGAATCTGAATGCAGACCAAAGCATTCTTTTTTTTCTTTTCTTTTTTGTTAGAGTTTTCTTCCAGAAAATGACTGTTATGGAACTATGTTTTACTTGTTTGCCATCTTGGGGGTAGGGCAGGGAATAATTTGTAACTTGAATTTTTTTTAAAAGTAAAAAATTGTTTTTATATGTAATCAGGGAAAAATAAAATATTATTAAAAATACAGATCTTGCTTTTGACCATTTGTTAAAATATAAGTCCATGAAATGCTTCTGAACTGGGGAGATTGCAATCAGCAATCAATACAAATCAATGGTGCATTTTAAACCTAAGTTAGATCTGGCTTGAATAGAGACCTTGCCACTAATAAGAAGAAACAAGTTTCAAAGAAAGATTACATGACTGTGGGCTCTAAATTAACCATATTGTGTGCAGGCACAACCTAAAGTAAGCATCCATTTATATGATTTATCTTAAGGGTATGTAGAAAGTTGAGATAACTCTAACTTTGTCACATAAGGGGACTATATTGAGTAAATGGGGAGCTATTTCTGAATATGAATGTATTAGTATTCATGAATACTAATATAAAATCTAAATCCAATCAAAGTGCTTACCAATAATATCTACATTTTATGTCTTCCTCTGTTGAAATTCAATTTTGGTGCTTTCTCACAACATGGAGGTGATGGAATTCTCAAAGGTTATAATATCAGATCTTTGAAAGGCTCCACCCAACTGGAAAGTCTTTAAATATGTTCAATGTTCAAGTTTTCCAAGGAAAAGTTATGTAAAGAAAGAGACTCATTTCTACTAGGTTGGGTATGATCTCTTCCAGGCACAGGAAATTATGAAAACTGTTTTCTATAGTGTGGAGATATGATCTGCATAAGTGAAGTAAATGTCCACACTGATGCAATTATAGATCCTTTAAGTACAAAAATAAGTTGTTCCTACAGATAATTATTTGTGCATCACTCCACCGCTTCTATGTAAAGGCCTCCCATTGCTTTCAAATCTTTTGGACCAAGAAAGATGGTATCTACTTTTGTCCCCTGATTATATCCCTTACATGGCAAAATTCTGTTTTACACTCCTATGGAAGTCCAAAGCTCAAGTAACTCACACCCAAATGAGAGTCTATCTACAAAATACTCCCCTGCCTCTTTTCACACCTTTAAATTTACCTCAATAATAAAAGCCATGCCTGTTCAAAACCTTATATATTGAATTTTGTTGGCCACAGACACAACCCAAGAGTTGTTATAATTCAGTCCTTAAGTTATGTTATTAGGTCAAAGAGCTTGTAGAAAAATTCATCAAGCTTATTGCAACCCCTGTAAACATTTCTTTTCCCAAGTCTATGTGTTGCTAGACTTCATTTGGCTTACAGTAGGAAATAGTAGGGTAGACTAGAAATCAGAGCAGGGTTAAATATCTAAATCCATTTCACTTCAAAATCTATGATATCCCATATGTCTCTATATCTTTTGAACTATGTGATATCTGGTTAAAATTTCAGAATGGATACCTGCCAGATCGCTGATTAATATATGGGGATATCTCAGCTTTTCAGTAACTCAATTTTCTCCCTCACAAATTGGTGACAATATATAGGGTATTCCATGAGTCCTAGTACAGTTTCAATATCTAATAAGTTTTAATAGATTTTTAATAGTTGTTAATCTTTAGTAGATTAGAATAGATTAGAACAGCCTATATATATTCCTAAGCAATAAATCTCTTTAAGGCAGTTTTGTACCTGTTTCAATAGACTTAAATGATAATAAAACTAAAAGGACTTTTGAAAAGTGTTTTTAAATATATATATACATATATATTACTATTTTAAATGTAATTAACTTTGAGATTCTTTATTAGGGTAGCATTTACTAATGGAATCCCTTCTCATCCAATACAGGAGTAATTGGAAAGTACCTGTTAGAGAATTGGCTTTGATCAACTGGGAATTGAAATTCTCATCTCAAAATTGCCCCTAGATCACAATTTAGCAGGCAAAAAGATCAGATTCCAGAGGGCAGTGCTAAAATAAAAGAAGCAAAGATAAATAATGAATAAGAAGATAGAAGAGTTTAAAGTTCCAAGATTTTTAATGTATCACTTCCCTTGAACTTTGGAAGCTTTCTCCTTTGGCTTTTTTTTTAACTCTAGTTTTGATGGGGTGTGGATGAGGGCAGTGTGGTACTGTGGGTGAGAAAGGATTAATTTTTCCCACACATTTATTACATGCTCCAACCTGCATCTGGAAGTGACCTAGGGCAATCAGATTTGCATTTCTGTCACCATCATTCTCAGCTTGATTACTCTCACAATAATTTTTGATTATCCTAACTGTTCCTTTGTTGTTCAGAAAAATCTCTGACTTTCATGGATGATCAAGTTTAATTAGTTAACTATCAAGTTGTCCCTTTCAGTTCAGTGAAAGTGTCCCTTTCACTCTATGATTTCCCAGGTTTTGATTAAAACAGGTACAATGCCATCTGTAAATAGGAAGAACATGTGGGAATATTTGATTGTTTTATGAAAGAGAGGGGAAGGATTTATGAAGTTTTCAGTCTTTGACCTGGTAAAGGTTTCATGATATTCACTTAGGTTTATGATGCTTCCTCTTTTAAAGTCCTAATCTGATGCCTGAGGTGACCCTGTTTTTTTCATTCCTTCTTTCAGTTATTTGTTTTTTTTTTCAAGTCAAAGCCAATAGAAGACAAGATCTGGTTGATTTTACTAAGTGAGAAAGATTTCCAACACCAGGTTTTAAGTATACCTGTTTGAGGACCAGCCTAGTGCATCTGAAAAACTGCATCAAGATTATAAGGTAGTAGTTAGTAAAACAATTTGGTATTGGCTAAGAAATAGAGTGGTACAGCAGTGGAATAGATTAGGTACAAATTGCTGCTGCTTGTCCTTCTTTCTCAAAGAGGACCATGACACCTAGCAGATGTTGCTATGAAATGCAAGTGAATTGGATTTAAGTGAGGGAGGGACACACAAACTCACCAGTTTCACTTTCATCTCTGGAGCTGCCTGGGTTCAATGACCAGATATGAATCAGGACAACTGGAGATGTCCCAGGATGCCCCAGAAAAGGCCTACTTGGCCTTTTCTAACTAAGGTCTTTAACAGGTCTCAGTTTGACTGAGGCAGGGCCCATTCAGTGAATAAGGCTTAATAAAATGAGGCAAAGAATGGTCTCTTAAAAAAAAAATTGATCTGGGAGGAGAAGACCCTGAGGATTTATCAGTTACATTATACTAAATGACCATAGTAATCTGGTATATAATAAACCCAAAGATTCAAGCTTTTGCAACAAAACTCATTTCACAAAAACTGCTGGAAAAACTAGAAAACAGTATAACAGAAACTAGATATAGACCAACATCTCATACCTCATACCAAGATAAGGTCAAAATAGGTACATGATTTACACACAAAGTGTAATACCATAAGCAAATTAAGAGAGCATGGAATAGTTTATCTGTCAGAATTATGGATAAGAGAAGAATTTAGGACCAAAGGACATATAGAGTGCATTATAAAATGTAAAATAGGTAATTTTCATTATATAAAATTACAAAGTTTTTACACAAACAAAACCAATGCAACTAAAATTATAAGGAAAGCAGAAAACTGGGGGAAAATTTGCAACAAGAAGCTCTAATAAAGCCTCATTTCTTAAATATATAGAGAACTGAATCAACTTTATAAAAATATAAGCCATTCATTCTCCAATTTATAAATGGTCAAAGGATATGAACAGGAAATTTTCAGACAAAGAAATCAAAACTGTCTATAGTTATATGAATAAATGTTCTACATCACTATTGACTAGAGAAATGAAAACAACTATGAGGTCCCACCTTACACCCATCAGAATGGCTAATATAAGAAATATGACAAAAATGTTGTTGGTTGTAGGAGATATGGGAAAACTGGGGCACTAATGCACTGTTGGTGGATCTGTGAACTGATCCAACCATTTTGGAGAGCAATTTGGAACTATACCCAAACGGCTGTAAAAGTAAGCATACCCTTTGATCCACCAATCCAAAAAAGAGAGAAAAGACCTATTTCTACAAAAAATATTTATAACATCTGTTTTTTATGGTGGCTAAGTATTGGGAATCAAAGGGATGGCCATCAATTGGGGAATGGCTAAACAAGCTGTGGTATTGATTGTAATGAAATATCATTACTATAAGAAATGACAAACAGGATGATTTCAGGAAAACCTGGAAGGATTTACATGAACTGATGCATAGTGAAGTGAACAGACCAGAGAACATTATGCACAATAACAGCAATATTGTTCTATGAACTGTGAATGACTTGGCTATTTTCAGCAATACAATGATCCAAGACAATCCCAAAGGACTAATAATGAAGCATATTATCTGCCTCCAGAGAAAGAACTGATATTGATTGAATACAGACTGAAGCATGCTATTTTTCAATTTCTTTCTTTCATTGAAGTCTTACTTAATTTGTTTTTTTTTCTTTTTGGGGAGGGGGCTGGAATTTTTTTTCATTTTTCAAGTGCTTTATTAACTTCTGATTTACACCATTCATTTCTGCCAGATTTTGAGTTACAAATTTTCTCCCCATTTTTCCCCTATCCACTGCCCCAAAATAGCAGTCCCACAGGATATCCCCTCCTCCAATATGCTCTCTCCCATATTTTCTCCCATACCCCTTTCCACTTTTCCAATAGGGCATGGTGGATCTCTATGCCCCAGTGACTGTATATCTTATTTCCCAATTACGTATAAAATGGTATTAAGAATATATATATGTATATATATATATATTATATATGTATGTATTTTAAACATTTGATTTTAAAACTTTGAATTCTAGATTCATTCCTTTCCTCCCTTGTCACCCACCCTTACTGGGAAGATAAGCAGTTCAGTATAGGTTGTACATGTGTAGCTAATACAAAACATTAACATAGTAGATATATTATAAAAGACTGAATATATTTCCCTCCCTCCTATCCCACCTCCCACTTTTTCTATTCTCTGATTTGATCCTGTAACTTTTTTTTTTTTAAGCAATTGGGGTTAAGTAACTTGCTCAAGGTTACATGGCCAGGTGTTTCTGGGTGGGTGCTAAGTGTCTGAGCCTGGGATTCGATCTCCAGGTCATTCTGACACTGGAGCCGGTTCTCTTACTTGCTGTGCTACCTGGCCGCCCCTGATCCCATACCTTTTCAAAAGTGGGTGCTTCCAACTTCCCTCCCCCCCAGCCTGCCCTCCCTTCAATCATTCCTGCTCTCATCCCCTTCTCCCCTACTCTCCTGTAGGGTGAGATACCCTTTTTAGTGTGTATTTCATTCCCTCTCCAAGCCAAATTCAATGGGAATAAGGTTGACCCATTCCCTTTTGCCTTCCTATTCTTCCCCTCCATTGTAACCATTTTCCCTTGCCTCTTCTATATGAGATAGTTTACCCCATTCTGTCTCTCCCCATCTCCTCACATTATATTCCACTCTCACCTGTTAATTTCACCTTTTAAGTATCATCCCTTACTATTAAATTGGTCCTGTGCCCTCTATCTATGTATAGCTGTAAACATATATACACACATTTACAAATGTATTCATATTCTCATACACCCTCATGTAGAGACATATATATATATATATATACATATTGCCTTCAACTATTTTCATACCTGTAAACATATATACACACATTCACATATGTATTCATATGCCCATATACCCTCATATATATATGTATATGTATATATATATATATATATATATCTTCCCTTCAACTACTGAGAAAAGTTTCATCAGTTACAATTATTGTTTTTCCATGTAGGAATGTTAAGAGTTCAACTTTGATAAATTCCTTATGATTTCTTTTCCTGTTTACCTTCTCAGGCTTCTCTTTCTTCTTGTATCTGAATGTTAAATTTTCTATTCAACTCTGTTTTTTTCAGCAAGAATGCTTGAAAGTCCTCTATTCCACTGAATGACCATATTTTCCCCTGAAACATGATACTCAGTTTTGCTGAGTAGGTGATTCTTGGTTTTAATCCCAGCTCCTTTCACCTCTTGGTATATCACATTCCAAGTCCTTTGATCTCTCAGTGTAGAAGCTGCCAGATCCTGAGTTATCCTGTTTGTGTTTCCACAATATTCAAATTGTTTCTTCCCAGCTGCTTGTAATATTCTCTCCTTAATCTGGGAATTTCAGGACCTGGCTATAATATTCCTTGGAGTTTTCTTTTTGGGATCTTTTTCAGGTGGTCAGTGGATTCTTTCAACCTCTGTTTTGCCCTCTTGTTCTAAAACATCAGGGCAGTTTTTCTTGAGGATTTCTTGGAGGATGATTTCTAGGTTCTTTCTTTGATCATGGCTTTCAGGTAGTCCAATAATTTTTAAATTATCTCTCCTGGATCTATTTTCCAGGTCAGTGGTTTTTGCCATGAGATATTTCACATTGCCTTCTATTCTTTTATTTGTTTGGATCTGTTTAACAGCATCTTGATTTCTCATAAAGTCATTAGCTTCCATTTGCTCCAATCTAATTTTGAAGCAATGATTCTCATCAGTGACCTGTGGAGATTCTTTTTCCATCTGGCAAATTCAGCTTTTTAATGCATTCTTCTCCTCATTGCCTTTTTGAGCCTCTTTTGCCATTTGAGTTAGTCTATTTTTAAGGTGTTATTTTCCTCAGTCAGCCTGTTGACTCTCATTTCATAATTTTCTTGCATCGTTCTCATTTCTCTTCCTAATTTTTCCTCCACTTCTCTTTTCTGCTTCTTAAGGTCCTCTATGGCCTGTAACCAGCTCGTATTTTCCTTTGAAGATTCTGGTGCAGGAGTTCTGACTTCACTGTCTTCCTCCTGTTCCATGCTTTGATCCTTTTTGTCCCCAAAATAGGAGTCTAATGTTGGGTTCTTCTGTTTACTTTGTTTCCTTTGCCTGGTCATGTTGCCACACAATTACTTGACTTTTGGGCTTTTTACCACAGTAGGACTCTGCTACCACACAGGGGATCTTCCTGGGGTTTTCTCAGAGTTATTAGTTGGGTACCCTTGCTGAAGCCTCCACATGCTCTGGCAAGCTGGACACACACCCCAGGACCTCCACCCTGGACTGCACTCCATATTCAAGCAGGTTAAGGCAAGAGTGAATACCCCTCAGACTGATCGCTTGGTCCCCCTACAATCTGCAGCCCAGGAGCTGAAGCTGCCATTTGGGGGTGGCTGCAGAGCTGAGGCTCCTCAGCAGCTCTTCACCCTGGGGGCAAAAGCTGACATGCTCCCAACTACTGGGTCCCAAAGTCCACAGTGCACTGACCTCTCCCTTTGTCCTTAGCATCTATGTGTTGATAATTCTGGATCACCACAGCTGCTGGTGATCTGGAGTCCCTCCAGGGGGCGGCTGGTCAGACCCGCCCTGGGGCTAAAACCTTGGTGTGGGGCTGGGCTCTGCTCCTCGAGTGCTGCACTGGGGGATTCCTGCTGGCCTGCTGGGCTGTCCTCAGTGGGAGTTTAGCTTCTCTGTGTCATTTTGTGGGTTCTGTAGCTCCAAAGTTTGTTCAGAGTCCCCTTTTACATGAATTGGGGAAGGTGGAAGCCGGAGCCTCAAGAAGGACCTGCTTCTACCCATTCAAGTATTATTGTACAAAATGACTAATATGGAAATGTTTTACATAATTGCATGTGTATAACCTATATCTGATAGCTTACTGTCTCAGGTAGAGGAAGGGAATAGAATTTGGAACCCAAAACTTTAAATAAAAATGTTAAAAAAAAAAAACAAAACTTCATCGCCATAGCACTGTCCATGAGATGATGTCCCCCCTTAATTACAGTCCTCCCTTAACTTAATCACAGCAAGTGATGTCACAGCAACAGGTCATAACTAGGTATGCTTTAACCTAGCGCAATAATAGTTGAGCAAGGTGAGGCTATGAGAAAAGTCCCAGAGGGTTTTTAGGACAATGCAACTGTGGTTTCAGTGACATTTGGAGAGAGTGTGGCCCATCTCTCAGAGACTACAGACCTCACCACTATGGCAGACAGGAGGAAGATCTGTACCAGAAGAGGAGAGAGAGATACCATGGTATCAGGACCCTGAGGTTGGTGAACCAAGAATACTCACGCACACAGCAAAGTGAAGTATATGATGCTGCTCACTGCGGGGAGGAAGGATGCCCTTTCAAGGAGCAAGTCCATGCCCTTTGAGTCATTTTCTTGGCACAAAATGTTATTCAGCATGCTAATTATGATTCTGCTGAAGACCATCAACTAAAGTTTAGAGAGTTTGCAAGCTACTTTAGTGGAGTAATTCCACTAATGAAATTATGAATCATAGGAGTACTTTGCTGCTTATATTCAATCAGCAAGAATAAAAAAAAAACTTTACTCTTTTATCAGGCTCCTTTAAAAGTGTGTTGCCACTAAATACCACATGGCATGTTATAAACCTTAGTTATGAATTTAAGAACTTTGCATCACAAATCTAAAAGGAAAAAAAAACAACTTGATGCATGACAATCAGTCAGGCATTGGGGACAGCAGATCTTCAAGGACACAGAGAAAAAAATGGATGGGGTCCCATGGATTAAAATTCTACATGGAAAGTTGTTGTAGAATCTTTGCCAGGACAAAGGCTGAAAGTTTCAGAAATCCTTCCCCCTCCTCCATAAAATAATCAAACCTCTTCACATATTCCTATTTATAGATGACATTTTACCTAATTTAATCAAACCCTGGCAAATCATAGGATCATAGATTTCGAACTGAAAGGGACAACTTGATAATTAATAAACTCTCCTTTTTCCTTTGCCAATGAAATATCTACAACTTACCCAAATCCCTCCTTGTGCCTGTAAAACTGGAGTACTACTAAAACATAATTCCTCAGCACAACTGATGGCGACTTGAATGTTTCAAAAGATTATTGAAAGGGAAATAAAGTCTCTCCTTCCTCCAAAATAATGATACAGTCTTCTGATAAGCCACAGTATAGGAAAATTTAAATCTAGCTAGCAGACAGTAATTCACATTCAAATATCATTCAATCAATAATAAATAAACATATGTTCAGTGCCTTAAGTTTCTGGTTTTGTGCTAGGCATTGGGAAAACAAAAACAAAAATGAAACAAAACCAGCACTAAAGAATATTGAAACCTATCAGAGGAAATGATGTGTGTGTGTGTGTGTGTGTGTGTGTGTGTGTGTGTGTAATATAATATACAAATACTAAGTAATTTGAAGAGTGGGGAATGATTCTATTCGATTGAATGATTCCCTGGATGCAAGGAATCTTGAAAGCAAAGTTAGAATTTTAATCCATCATTAACACCAATTGCCAGTCTGTCTGATTTCATCTTCTCATCTAATTCTGATCCCTGACCTCAGGAGAAGTGGTATCTAGCTAAGAAATATGATGTTTCCATAAATAATACTAGCAAGGTAAGTGAATATAAAAGACAAAAATGAGGTGCTAAATGAGGTTCAAGGAGAGACAGAAAGGTCTCAAAAGGAAAAGGCTTCATAGAGCATTTATTACTATTATAATTTACAATAACTCACTGCTATACAACTTTAAAATTTTTTTGCTTTTTTTGGAGGGCAATTGGGGTTAAATGACTTGCCCAAGGTCACATGGCTAGTGTGTGTGTGTGTGTGTGTGTGTGTGTGTGTGTGTTAAATGTCTGAGGCCGGATTTGAACTCAGGTCCTCCTGACTCCAGGGCCAGTGCTCTATTCACTGAGCCACCTAGCCTCCCCTTAAAGGATTTTTTTTTAATGAGGCTTTAAACAATGGGTAGCATTTCAATAGATGTGGAGGGGAAGGATGGTATTATAAGGAATAGCATGAGCAAAGGTACTGGGGAAGGAAAGCATAGAAGCCTTATCTGGAGTGGTTTAGTTTAGTTAGATCATAAAGCATATACAGACTAGAAATGTAAGTGTAGAAGCTGGGTGTGGTGGTATATGCCTATGATCCCTGTGCTTAGCTGTTTAGACTGAGCTTGGGAGTTCTGAGGTGCAGTAAGGCTAAAAGATTAGGCATCTGTACTAAGTGTGGCATAAATAGGGAGCATGCCTTGGAAGCAGGCAACCACAAGTCTACCTAAGGAGAAGCAAACTGCCCCAGGGCAAAACCAGAGCAAGACAAAGTTTCTGTGGGATCAGGTCCAATAATGCCACTGCAGTCCCATTATGAATAACAACCTGGGTCAAAAAATAAAAATAAAAGATAAGTCTAGAAAGGTAAGTTGGTAACCTATGGGGAGTCTTCTGTAGTCTTTCATCCAATAGTGTCGTACCCTAGCCCTAACCCATATTGTTATGCCCATCTGGCTATGCTCTTCTACAACAGCTCTTGAATAAAAGGTTTAGGGAGAGCCTGACCCTTTGATTCATGAACTCTCTTACGAACATCACACAGTGGGCAGTTCCTTAATAGGAGAACTGAGTGATCTCCAAAGAGGGGCTTCTGTGCTATCACCTCAAGATATTGGTGGTTCAAAACTCTCACAGGTTCTTAGAAATAAACCTGATATGGGGAGGGGTGGGGTACACTCCTATTACTCAGCATTATAGGTGCTAACCTCTTATTGATGTGCTTCTGATTTATATAGAATCTCTCACTGTGGCATCATTAATTCTTAAATACAGAACATTTATGAAACAATAAAGCAAAAGTAATAATAATCATAGCATTTACTAAACAGAAGACAAAGTCAAGACTAATCAAATATCACAGTTATTTATTAGAAGATAAAAGCATTAATAATCAAAATATTACAGTCTAGAATTATTTATGGAAACATCATATTTCCTAGTTAGATACCACTTCTTCTGAGGTCAGGGATCAGTGTCAGGTGAGAAGACCAAATTAGAAAGATTGGCAATTAGTGTTAATGATGAACTATATTCCTAACTTTGCTTTGGAGATTTCTTATGTCCAAGGAATCATAATCTACCTATAAACCAAATTTATACCCTCCCACCAACACCTCCAGTGTCAATGGAGGGAGAATAGGCACAAACTTATAGACATCTACTAGGAAGGCCCATGAGTATGAATTCCTTACGCCCAGGAAAACTCACAATTTTGGGCTACAGGACATGGTCCCTTCAAAAACAATCTGCACCACCCAAAAGCTTTTTTTTTGCTAGTTGCTACCTTCCTGATTCTTTCTGACTTCCTACTGTACAACATCACTCCTCTTCTATTCAGAAGCCAAAGAAGCAGTTGACAGCCTCTTTCAACTTCTAGTCTCCCTTAACAGAGCACTGAGAAAAGTGACCTGCTCTTTCAGAGACAAGCATTTCTTTTCCTTAAGTCAGAAAAATGACAAATTCCACAGATCTGCAAATAATGGCAGACTCTCCTTTGCCCAATCACTTCCAGGTCTCTTCTCATAGCAAAGCACAGCTCAACACAGAATATATAAAAACTGTTTCTTTGTTATTCACCTTTTCTCTCTCAAACTAGAGACAACAGAAAATAACACAGGGACCCCTGAGACTTTTCTCCTTTCTTGGCTTACAGAAGGCACTAGAGAGCAATACTTCCAATGGCCCTTCAAACAACAGCAGGATTCCGCTCTCTTCCAATGAGCTTCCACCAACTGCTCCTGCTTTTCTCCAAACAATCAGAAAAGCAATATTTATTTTCCAATTAGCAAGTTCCCAACAAAGCAGCTAAAGAATCTTCTGTCTAAGTTGGAAGGCTTTTGTGCCTTCTGTCCCTGGTTTCTTATGATCTCTCCTGTACTTGTTTACTTACTCACTTCTTTTTTTCTGTCTCTTCCAATAGAATCTTTCAAATCTCTCATTCCTTAGATCTTCTACTTGCCTCAAATAAAGCCTCCTAGTGGTCAGGAATTTATCTTTAACTCAAGAAATTCATCATTTGGTCAGATAGGAAACCAACAATCTTTGCATAACTTCCCTTGGCCCCCAAAAGTTATTTTGACTGTCAGCTACAAGCTTCAAAACTCTAAAAAGTCATATGCAAATGAGCTGATGTGACACAAAGTCCTGTAGTTATTATTGCCTTAATAATGACTCTGGCTTCAAAAACATCTTCTCAGTGCATTCATCTGAAGGGCAATTTTCTATCTACTCCTCAAAAAGTCTGTGTTTCTCCAATCACAATATTATCTGAGAGACTAAGTTTCTTCATAAGTTAATATTTACAATTTTTCCTTACACAAATGTTCTTTTCCTTTTTCTCCTGGCTGACCTGCTTTTTGGACATCTCTGACTTCCCCCATAATGCCCAATGGAATACGTTATTGGGAAATTCTTATCCTCCTCCAAGATTCCATCAGTCTTGATCTTCTAAATATGTGTGCTTCTCCCTCTCTCTCTGTAAATATGCACACAACACATATGTGAACATATATGTGCATGCATGAACATATATGTGCATATGTGAATGTATTACAATACAATTTGTGTGCTTGTACATGTTTATACACTTATGCCTATATATGTGCATACATATATGTAATTTGTGTGTGTGTATGTATAGGGGTGAGACAGCTAATTTCATTGGTATTCACATTAGTATTATATAGGGAAATCTACTCTGCAGCTCACACCTTGCAACTTACAATCTAAGAGAGATACCTGGGCTTTGAGTGATGTGACCAGAGCCACACAGCCAATATGAGTCAGAGGCTAGATTCTAGCCTAGGTGTCCTAATTTCTACTTATATGAAAAATGGGGCCTAGAGAGTTTAAATGACTTGGTCACAAAGAGGTAGGATTTGAACCCAGATTTTTCCTCACTCCAAATTCAGTGTACTTTCTACTGTAATAGGTTATCTTCCCAAATGACAGAATCCCTAGGTGAGATGAAAATGAATAGTGTGCAGTCTATCCATGATGCCCTAAGATTAAATTCCTTTATCAGAAAAAAATTGTCCTAATAAAAATTTTGCAAACAATATCTCTGTTTTGAAAGGTTAACTATATTGATCATTAAGTCTAAGATACTTTAATCATCCATATTCTGCTTTAAAAGGAATTCCATGAGTTTTCTTAGAGTCATTCTGCTACTGGCCAAAGGTAGAGGTGAAGTTAGTTGTTTAAATGTCACAAAATCTTTCATTGATGCTATTGAGATTAAAACTCTCCTAGTTGGACCATCCAGGCATACTGCTCTGTCTCATGGTAACCACTCTTCTCCTCACTGTTATGTTGTTACTTCCACAGCAGACCACAATCATTCACCCTACACAATATGAAGAGAACTTCTGACAGTCTTGGATCAAATTGTAGGAAAGGGGAAAATATAATGAGTAATTCATCAAGATTGTCCTCCTAATAATGGCACACCAGATGGCAGGGCAATATTATGCTTCTGAGGAAAATAATCGCTAATTAATCTTCCTGTTGTTCTCTTCACCCACACAACTATATAAAAGTACAGCAATAAATCTACCATCAAATTCAAGCTTCTTTTTGTTGTTGATTTTCAGACTATGAACAAATTAAGAGAAAAAATCTATTAATCTACAACTTGAACTTGGTAAAATTATTATTTTTCTCCCTTCTTATTTTTCCTCCCTAAACGTTGAGGCAATAGAATTACCCCAGCTCTGAAACATCCAGACTGAATACTAGACGGAATTTTTTTTTTTGTTTTTGACACTTAACATCAAAAGATGATTAAGACGAGTAAAAAATGTTAAATTTACATGAACATGGGGCGGCCAGGTGGCTCAGTAAGTAAGAGCACCAGCCCCAGTGTTGGGATGACCTGGGGATCGAATCCGGGCTCAGATACTTAGCACCATACACAGAAATAACTGGCTGTGTAACCTTGAGCAAGTTACTTAACCCCAATTGCTAAAAAAAAAAAATTACACACACACATTTCTGCTGTTAAAGAAAAGTTTTTCTACAAGTACTATTTCCATGATACAGTAACACACTCCATTTAACCAGAAGTAAGTTTTCAAACAACCTCCACTATTAAAAAAATTTAACAAAATTCAACTTTCAAAGGTGATATAAATAGCATATTGATAACAATCAGCATTTATTAAGCACCTATTATGAGCCAAGTATTATACTGGAGATAAGTAGAAAAAAACAAGTTTCTATCTGCAGGAACTCTTATTCTATCAATCTATAAGTTGTACACTGAACTGGGTTTAACGTTTGAGACAGAGAGAGAGAGAGAGAGAGAGAGAGAGAGAGAGAGAGAGAGAGAGAGAGAGAGAGAGAGAGAAGGAAAGAAGGAAGGAAGGGAGGAAAAAAGGAAAGAAAGAAGAAAGGAAAGAAGGAAGGGAAGAAGGAGGGAAGGAAGGAACTAAGGAAAGAAGGAAGGAAGGAAGAAAGGAAAGAAGGAAGGAAGGAAGGAAGGAAGGAAGGAAGGAAGGAAGGAAGGAAGGAAGGAAGGAATCTAGCCAGTAAACCTCAAGTGGGCAGCTTCTGACCATCAAAATTTACCTCCCTTTGGAGAGGAGGAGGAGAGGGAAAGGGACAGGGACAGGGAGTGGGAGAGGGAGAGGGAAAAGGAGAGGTTAGAAGAAGGAGAGGGAGAGGATGAGAAGAGTTACTCAACTAGCTGGATGATCATTCAGGCAATTTGGTCTACTCAGAGGTTGTGTTTGTCCTTCATTTTTGAAGAGGATCTTGGCATCAGGGAAATGATGACATGCCTTGCAGTTGACTTTGATTTGAGTGAGGGAGGGCTGTGCAAGGTCACCAGCCTCACTTTCTCCCTAGAGCCATCTGGACCCAGTGACCAGATATTCATCAGAATGACTGAAGATGACCCAGGATGCAATGGAAGACACTGGACCTTTTAGGCTGGGGTCTTTTCAGGTACTCACTTAGAGTGAGGTAAGGCCCATTCAGTGAATAAGCCTCTTTAGGAAGTGAGTCAAGGGCTGGTCCCTTTAATTAGGAAAAAAGAGAAAAAAATCAAGGTGGGAGGGGAAGACTGGCAGGGTTGCTGTTCTTTCTCAAAATCTTAAACCCATTTCACTCAGGAGCTCAGAGATTGGATCACAATAGGTCCCTGCCCAAGTTCCACTTAATGGCTTTATTTTGGACCCTCCTGGCTTCGTGGGAATGTCAATAGTAACTGTTTCTCTCTGGAATAGCTCTTGAATCACTTCTTAAAGAGGCCTACTCACTGAATGGGCCTTACCTCACTCTTAAGTGAGTACCTGAAAAGACCTTAGCCTAAAAGGTCCAGAGTCTCCCATTGCATCCTGGGTCATCTTCGTTGTCCTGATAATATATGGTCACTGGGGCTAGATGACTCTGGAGGAGAAAGTGAGTCTGGTGACCTTGTGCAGCTCTCCCTCACTTAGATCAGAGTCAACTGTAAGTCATGTCATCATTTCCCTTATGCCACAGTCCTCTTCAAAAATGAAGAACAAACACAACAACACCATTCTATCAAAAAATTTATTCATATAAGTTGTCAAACCATCACCTCCAGAAACCAAAATTAACTTTTCTTCACAAAGAGAGATAAGTACTATTTTTTTCTTCGGGGGGGGGGGGGTGGTGGTGGGTGGGGGGAGTGGGAAGGCCAGGAAGACAGAACAGGTAAATAGTTCAGTGGATAAAGTGTCAGGCCTGAAGTCTGCAAAACTCATCTTCCTGAGATCAAATCTGACCTCAGACACTTACTAGGTGTGTGACCCTGGGAAAGTCACTAAACCCTGTTTGCCTCTGCTCCTTATCAGTAAAATGAGTTGGAAAAGGATATGGCAAACCACTCCAGTATCTTTGCCAAGAAAACTCCAGATGCCATCGCAAAGAGTTGGATACAACTGAAATGACTGAACAACAAAACTAGTTTTTTTCTTTAACAATGTCACTACAGAGAACTACAGATGGAACTAAACAATAAAGTCATATAAAAATAATAATGGCTTGTGTATTTATGTGCAACATCTCTAATCATCTTATGCAGTTTATAAATGCATATATTTATAGAATATATTTATCTATGACATATATTTATAGAATGAATAACAGCCTTTTTCTCTAGCATTTGACTGCTTTTTGGTCTTTGCTATAACCCCATTCCAAGTACTGCTAAAGAATGTCTTCTATGCTTTTGAAAGGCATATTGATATTCTTTTAATTTGATTCCATTTAGTTACATTCACTGCTGGCCATATATATTTTCTTGTTTAAAAATCCACATCAAAATAAAGAGATCTATAACCCTGCTGAGAGCAACCATAAGCCCAAAGCTTTTCATTCCTGATTCATAGGGATCTTTTATCAGAGACACATGTACTAGTTTTTTTAAACTTTTCATCACAAACTTAAAGTCAGCATATGTGAATGTTTTGATATACAAAGAACAGAAGAGTATAGAATATATATAGAAAGCTATGGATAAGTATTATCTTGTTTTTATAGTAAATATATATATGTATGTATATATATGTAAATCAACATGACTGTAACAAAATATCCTGGTATTCTGTGCTTCCTTAGCTATTTGGAAGCATAGCTCACAGGAAGGAGTGTACTAGTAAATGTTTAACAGCCAGGAAAGGTACTAGGAGGATCGACACTGTATGCATGACTCACTTTTAAGTTCAATCTGTATTGCTAACATTTTCTCCTTCACTTTCATAAATCTAGACAATCAGTGAAACAGTAAACCAAGCCCTAATCTGTTGCCTTTTTTGATTTGAAGTTTTGATGTTGATGACAAGGCTCATGACGGAAAGTTAATAATTATGTTACATGCCAGTATGAACTGGCTCTAGCCCATCACAGGGTCACAGGTAATTATGAAGGGTCAAAGAAAGACATTGGAAGAGTGGGTTTGATCATGTAGACAAAAGAAAAAAGAAATACTATTTTATGAGGTATTAATTCATTTCGTATTTTAATATTAATGATAATTATTTGCAAAATGGCAACAATAAAAATAGTTGTAACTCATGTGCCAACATTAGGTACTGAGGATGAAGTAATAGAAAAAATTTATGAAAATACGGATAAGACCCTCTAAATAAAATTAACATGCACTTTGATATTTGGTTAGTTCAGTGCAAAATATTGGAAAAAGCAAAGGATGGGGAGAAAGAGATGGGAAATCATACTTCAGGAGAAAGAAAAGAAGGAAGTCAAAGACTTGTTTCTACAGAAGTTTCATGTTTTCTATTATGAATAGTTTGTGAAAGAAAAAAGCATTGGTAAGCATGGGAGAGGATGAGCACTAAATAGCATAAAAAACAATGAAATTGACTACATGTTAACAGATAGGAAAACACAAGGAAGTAATTCCTGAATTAGCTTTATGAGCAGTCTGACCTTCCACTCATCAGAGCTAAGATTGGAATTTAAAATAAACAAAAAGAAAGAACAGCAATAAGAAAAGGTGGTAGTACACAATTAAGAAGATTTAAACATAAATTATTTAAACAAGCTATTAAAATTGTAAATGGGAGGTAGATAACAGAAAGTACTTATTGGTAATCATTTCTACCAGAAATGAAAAACATATAATTTCTACAAACAAAGAAACCAAAAGACCCTAGGAAGTATGTTAGTCAGCAAACATTTAATTTATGTGTCTAAAAAGAAAGATGATTGCTGCAGGCAGCACTGCATTAGAACATAGCATCATGGGAGAGCTAGGTGGCCTAATGAATAGAGTCAGGAGGACCTGAGTTCATATCTGGCCTCAGACACTTAACACAAAGACCAGACATGTGACCTTGAGCAAGTCACTTAACCCCAATTGCCCTACCTTCCCCCCTCCAAAAAAAAACAACATAGCATCATTTGTAAAATCTTACAAAGGAGGATGATAAATGATTAAATTAAAAATTTTTATTAAATCAATGACTTCTTATAAAACATCTACTTCTAGTAAGCCAATATGCTAGATGCCACGGATACAATACAAAGAAGGATGTGATCCCTAATTTCAAGGAGTTTATATTCTACTCATATGGATCTTCTATAAGGTGATGGCAATGTACTTGCTAATGAGCAAATAACCTATGACTTCCTCTTGTGGTTCATTTTGTACTCACTAAAAGGTCAATGGGTAGATTTACTTGGGAAATGTGATATATAGTTTCAAATTTTATTCAGCAAATGATCCTGCATTATGGGTAGCAAACTATAGGGCAATGTTCTATTATCAAACAAACTATTTTTTAAAAATTAATTAAGACTAGCAGGATGTTCAGGAGACTGACAGAAAATTCTGACCAATCAACAACTTCAGAATAAATTACATGTGAACACAATAAGATGCAACTTTACACATTCCAGAAGGCCTGTGGATTTCTGGAAAACAATAGCTAAGGATAAATCAGGGGGAAAGGCACTATCAGGATTAGTATAACATTCTGAACAAAAGATGAGTTGCCGAGAGGCAAAGTCATACTGAAAAACAAACATGACATCGCAATCATATAATTTTGATAAAGCAGAACACTTCTGTACAAAATGAATAGTTCTATGACCTGTGGCAGGACAGAATCTTAGGCTCGATTTTCTTGGTTTGAGATAATTCTCATGATCACAGTGTGTTGCTATAGTGAAGTGATTTCCATACAGCATGTAAGTACATGCTTATTTCAAATGCTCATTTATATATGTATTTGAGGTAGAGAAAGAAGGTTCCTATTTAGGATGTTGCATAAGGTGTATACTTGTTGAGATTAGTCATAAAAATATCTATGTCATTCAATCTGAGTTGGGGGTGAGGAGAGATATTAGGTCAACAAGTATGTGCCCTAAATATACTTGGTTTGAAAATTCAAGATGTGGAAAATTTCTTACTGTTACATACCAGTGCCATCCCCTTTCAGGACATTAATTAATTCTCAATTATGTTAAAAATCATGCTGAAATAGTCTACTTTGTTTTAGAATCCTAATCTCTATAGCTTATACTATACTACTGTAGTTATTAAAAAAAATGACAATACAACAACAACAACCAGATAGGGTTTCTTTTCATCAGAATTTTGTAAAAGTTAGTATTTTTATTTGGCAAAGTGAATTGACAAGGGAAAAAGAAACTCTGTGCTGATGTGTGGTATTTACAGCATTGAATAATAAATAGGTACATTGATCATAAGGAGTCTAAAGAATAAAGGAACTACCCAGAAGATCCAAGAAAGCTAGTCCTAATTAAAAAAAAAAGTAGCATAGATTCAGAGCTAGAAGGAACTTTAAATTTAAGGAGTAATAAGTTCCAGAGAGATGAGGTAATTTCTCCAAAGTCAATGTCAGAGCTGAAATTCACACCTAAACTCTATAACTACAAATATAATATTCTTTCCACTGTTCAAAACTGCCTTTGGAGGTTGTTAAATTATCAATTTAAATTATTTGTTTAAGCCTTAGAATAATATTGAGTCTAGTTGCTAGAACATTCCATGGTGAAAATTATGCTTCATTAGTTATTTACCACCTTTAATTTAGTCAAAGAGAGACAGTGTGGTATAGTGGCTACAAAGCTGGCCTTGAGGCCAGAAAGACCAAATTCAAGTCCCATGTATGAAACATACTAGCTATGTGACCCTAAACAAGTCACTTTTCCAGAGAGCTCTAAAAGATTCTTTAAAATTAGTGGTTGTGGAGGAGGTGGCATAACTCAGCTAGGTAGGAGGAGTTTCCTCACATGACGGTTCCTCCACCAAGGAAAGCACAATTAATTCCTATCCCTAATTTAATAAATAAATAAAGACAATTATTTGCACACTGTTTGTATTTGGTCCATATTTATAAAATGAATGAATAAATCTAGTAAAGAAGAGATGGGAACAAATAAGAAATTAAGCATATAGGAGTACTTGAATACAAAGTGTTTTCAGTGATTCAAGGAAGGAAAGATCCCCTATAATTAGGTGTGATATGAAAATGAGATCCTTGAAATGGACCTTGAAACAAAAGAAGGATTTGCCTAGGCAGAGATAGAAAGAGTACATTCCTGGCATTTGAGGATAATATGTACAAAGATACAGCAGTGGATGAGGGCAAGACAAAATTAGGGAATAATGAGTAGCTTGACTTAAGTATGCAGATCTTAAAAATGAACAAAACTTGTGAAGCAAGGCTAAATAAGTGGAGGGGATCAATGTGGAGAGTACCCTAAAAGCTAGGCTAAGGCTCCCTGTGTTAAATAATGGGGAATTACTAAAAGTTTCTAAGTAGGAGGGTGATATTTGTGCATTAGAAAGATTACTTTGGTGGCCATTTGGAAAGAAAAGTGATTGGCTAACAGAAAGCCATCTTGGAGAATTAAATTATAATAATGGAGGAGAAGGTAATAAGATGGTGGCCGTGGGAGGAAGATACTCATTTATCAAGACACTGCTATGGAAAAATGTCCTGCTGAGTGGTGAATTACTCTGACCTTATGTGGAACACTTTCTGATATACATTGGGAATATCTTGACTTTGTTCACTCACTGGATATTTTTCTGAATTACTCTGTTCTTTCTGTCCTTAGATATTTAATATCAAAAGAACACAAAGATGAGTTAAGAAATACTAAAAGAACACTAAGATGATGTTGAAAAGGTTCATAGGATGATAGGTGTAGAACTGAAAAGGAAGCAGAGACCATCTAACACAAGCCCCTCATTTTACAGTTGTGGAAACTGAGGCCCTGGGAGTGTAGCAACTTGTATTGTAACAGTCCCCTCCCACCCACATGAACTCTTCATTTCCAAACAATAAATAAGGCATTTAAAAGAAGTTCTCTAACAGTAATTAAATAGTGATTTAATTAATTTCAGTAAATGCAATTCAATGTTCATTTATTAAGTATCTACTAGTGTTGAAGTGTACAAAATATAAAGAATAAGACATAATCCCTGCCCTCAAGAAGTCTCTAAAGGTTTAGAGGAGATAAGACAAAGACAAATAATTATCATATTATTTAGAATGTGGTGGATACATTGGTACAAAGTGGGAGATGAGAGAGAGAGAGAGGAGAGACACGGGGAGAGAGAGAGAGAGAGAGAGAAAGAGAGAGAGAGAGAGAGAGAGAGAGAGAGAGACAGAGACAGAGACACAGAGAGAGAGAGACAGAGAGAGACAGAGAGAGAGAGAGAGAGAGAGAGACAGAGAGAGAGAGACAGAGAGAGAGAGACAGAGACAGAGAGAGAGAGAGACAGAGACAGAGACACAGAGAGACAGAGAGAGACAGAAACACACACACACAAAGAGAGAGACAGAGAAAGAGAGAGACAGAGAAAGAGAGGGAGAGATACAAAGAGAGAGAGAGAGAACTAATGAAAAAGTTTCTTCAACTGATACATATCAAGTGACACTTCATGGTGGAGCTAGCATTTAAGGAGGGCTTTGAGGGATGGGAATGAAGGCATTTCAAGAATAGGAGAAAGCATGGACAAAGGACAGAAGAAAGATGTAGGAGTCTTTTTTGTGGGTTGTAGAAGGGAGTAATTTAACATAAGGAAAATGAGGTAGATTGGATCCAGATTATGGAGGGTCTCACATGTTGAAGGAGTCTGGACTTTATCTGATATCTAAGGAATCTGGAATTTATATGTTAGGCAGTAGAGAACCATTGAAAGATTTTGAGCTATGAAAGTAACTATGAAATGTAGTGATATAGTCATAGTTGTACATTAGAAATTTTTCCTAAATAGAAATGAAAAGGACATATTAAGGGGCGGCTAGGTGGCACAGTGAATATATCACAGGCTCTGGAGTCAGGAGGACCTGAGTTCGGATCTGACCTCACTTAACACACACACACACACACACACACACACACACACAAATAGCCGTGTGACCTTGGGCAAGTCACTTAACCCCAAATACCCTCCAAAAAGCAAAAAGAAAAAAAAAGGACATATTAAAGTTTGGGAAGGAGAGACTGAATTAGGGAAGACAAGTTGGGTAAGACATTTATTAAGCAAATATTATGTGCAAAGCAAAGTACTTGGCACTGATACACCAATTGTCTGAGCAATCAATGAAAAATAATCAGAGCACTTGAGAAGAGAATTTAATTAGAAGGCAAACACTGAGTTTAGAATGGCTTTCTGATTTCTACAACAAAAAGCCCAATTTTCTATGGCATCAAAAGCAATGTTAAGATAATTTCATTACCATTAATGTATTACCATTAGTTCATCAGATTTATCATAAGGATATGAGTCAAAGCTAAGATTTAGGAGGCAGGCCCGGAAGGTGCAGCCAGCACATGCAAAGGCAGGCTCGGAAGGCGCCTGATCAACTTGGAGGGCAAGTCGTCCCACCAACCGCAAGGGCCACTACCAGGCCTATCACCAAAGGGCTGCGACTGGAAAGATCAAGTAAGAACCAAATACAAGGGTTCCTGTCCTGGACAGCAAATACTCTGGGGGCTACGACTTCATAGCCCAAAAATTAAAAAAAAAAAAGCCCTTATCAGGACCTCCAAAGACCAGGATGACAGAGTAAACCTTACCTGCTCCAACCCCCCACCCTGAAAACATAGTAACTATTGCCCCAGGGCAAAACCCTCTACAATAAAGGCTTGGGATCCCTAGAGGAAGGCTGTGCCTAGGGCCCTGCCTCAAAATGGGTAGAAAGCAGACTACTAAGACAAGACTCTGGAATCCTAGTATCCTCAGAGGGAGGAACCAAACTCAGAGGGTGATAATGTGGACTCCACACCCACAGCTGAAACATCATCAGGGAATGGGTCCCAAGCACAGAAAGCTCTCCTAGATGAGATCAAAAGGAACTTTGAAAACGAAATGAGAGAGATAGAAGACAAAATGAATAATTCTCTCAAAACCAAAGTAGCAGAATTATAAAAAACATTATAATGAAGAAAACATCTCTCTAAAAAGAAAAGTGTATGATATGGAAAAGGAGCTCCAAAAATTAACCAAGGAAAATGATTTGCTAAAAACTAGAATCAAGCAAATTGAAACAAATAACTTTATGAGGAACCAAGAATCAGTCAAACAAAACAAGAACGAAAAATTAGAAAAAGAGGTAAAATACCTCAAAGAAAAAACAACTGACCTGGAAAACAGATCCGGGAGAGATAATCTAAGAATCATAGACCTACCAGAAAATCATGATGAAAAAATGAGCCCGGACAACATTCGCCAAGAGCTCGTTAAGGAACACTGCCCTGAGATACTAGAACCTGAGGGTAAAATAGAAATTGAGAGAATCCACCGGACACCTGCTGAAAGAGATCCCAAACTGAAAAGTCCTCGAAATGTTGTGGCGAAACTCCAGAACTACCAGATAAAAAGGAGAAAATACTTCAAGTGGCCAGAATGAAACAATTCAACTATCGAGGGTCCACAGTGAGGATCGCACAGGATTTGGCAGCTTCTACACTGAAAGATCAGAGGCAGTGGAATATAATTTTCTGGAAGGCAAAAGAGCTCAGGTTACAACCAAGGATCACATACCCAGCAAGAATGAGCATATTCTCCCAAGCAAAGAGATGGTCATTCAATGATATAACAGAGTTCCAGACCTTCCTGATAAAAAAGCCAGAACTCAATGGAAAATTCAATGTCCAATTACAAGATGCAACAGTGACGTAGAAGGTAAACAAGGAAAACACACACACCCTGCTATTTGATAAGAGCAAACTGGTTATAGACAAGCAGAGGGTATGAGTATAATATAAACAAAATGACGATCAAAAATTATCTTATTAAGGGCTACAAAGGAACTGCAATGGAAGAAAAGGAATGAATGAAGTAGAAAAGGGTAAATTATGCCACACAAAGAGGCATAAAAATTGTATATCAAAGGAAAAGAAGGGAGGGAGATGGGAATCATATGAGCTTCTCCCTCATTTGTTCTTGTGCAAGGAGGGAGTAACAACCAGTTAAGCATAGGACTCTATAGAGAAGAAATGCCAAAAGTATCATTTTAGAGGGAAAGAGGGGAGGGAGAGGGGCTTCACATGAGATATGTTCCTGTCAGTCTTGGTGCGAAGAAGAAATAACATACTTCATTAAATATAAAAATATCCTACAGGCAGTAGGAAGGGGAAAGGGCTACAAAAGGGGGGGGTGGTTAGTAGGGAGGGTAGAAATAAGGGGAAAGGGGAGGAAAAGGGAGGGGGGCTGATAAGGGAATACTGAGGGATGCAATGGTGAAAAGGAAAACTATTAAGGGGGAAAGGGAGAAGGGAGGGAAATATGAACATTAACAGGTGAGGGAATAGGATGGAGGGAAAGAAAAAGATAACAATCATAACTGTAAATGTGAATGGAATGAACTCTCCAATAAGATGGAGATGGATAGCAGAATGGATTAGAAATCATAATCCTACAATATGCTGTTTACAAGAAACACATCTGAAACAGAGGGATACACACAGGGTAAAGGTAAAAGGCTGGAGTAAAATATATCATGCCTCAGCTAAAGTAAAAAAAAAAAAGCAGGGGTAGCAATCTGTATCTCAGATAAAGCAAAAGCAAAAATTGACTTAATTAAAGGAGATAAGGAAGGAAACTACATCCTATTAAAAGGCAACATTGAGAATGAAGCAATATCATTACTTAACATATATGCACCAAATGGTATAGCATCCAAATTCCTAGAGGAGAAGGTAAAGGAATTAGAGGAAGAAATAGATAGCAAAACAATACTAGTGGGAGACCTTAATCTCCCCTTCTCTGAACTTGATAAATCTAACCTCAAAATAAACAAGAAAGAAGTTAAGGAGGTGAACAGGATTTTAGAGAAGATAGGTATGATAGATCTCTGGAGAAAACTGAATGGAGATAAAAAGGAATATACTTTTTTCTCAGCAGTTCATGGCACATACTCAAAAATTGACCATGTTCTAGGGCATAAAAACTTCACAATTCTGCATCCTTTTCAGATCATGATGCAATAAAAATTATATGCAATAAAGGGCCATGGAAAGACAGACTAAAAACTAATTGGAAATTACACAATTCAATCCTAAAGAATGAGTGGGTCAAACAAGAAATCATAGAAACAATCAGTAACTTCATTCAAGAGAATGACAATAATGAGACAATATACCAAAATTTGTGGGATGCATTAAGGGCAGTCCTTAGGGGAAATTTTATATCCCTGAGTGCATACATGATTAAATTAGAGAAAAGGGAGGTCAACAAATTGGGCATGCAATTGAAAAATCTAGAAAAAGAACAAATTCAAAATCCCCAATTAAATACTAAATTAGAAATATTGAAAACCAAAGGAGAAATTAATAAAATTGAAATTAAGAAAACTATTGAATTAATAAATAAAACTAAGAGCTGATTTTATGAAAAAAAAAAAAAAACCAAACAAAATTGATAGACCCTTAGTCAATATGATAAAAAGGAAGAAAGAAGAAAACCAAATTATGAGTATCAAAAATGAAAAGGGTGAATCTACCTCCAATGAAGAAGAAATCAAAGCAATAATTAGGAATTATTTTTCCCAGTTGTATGCACATAAATTTGACAATCTTAGGGAAATGGATGAATATTTACAAAAAATACAAGTTGCCCAGATTAACTGAAAAGGAAATAAATTACTTAAATAACCCCATCTTAGAAAAAAAAAATTGAACAAGCCATTAGTCAACTCCCTAGGAAAAAATCTCCAGGGCCAGACGGATTTACTAGTAAATTCTATCAAACATTTAAAGAACAATTGATTCCAATACTCTACAAACTATTTGGGAAAATTAGTGAAGAAGGAGTCCTACCAAATTCTTTTTATGACACAAATATGGAACTGATGCCTAAATCAGGAAGAGATAAAACAGAGAAAGAAAATTATAGACCAATTTCCCTCATGAATATAGATGCAAAAATTCTAAATAAAATACTAGAAAAAGACTACAGCAACTTATCTCAAGAATAATACACTTTGGGGCGGCCAGGTAGCACAGTGAGTAAGAGCACCGGCTCCAGTGTCGGGATGACCTGGGGATCAAATCTCGGGCTCAGACACTTAGCACCCACCCAGAAACACCTGGCCATGTAACCTTGAGCAAGTTACTTAACCCCAATTGCTTAGGGGCGGCCAGGTGGCTCAGCAAGTAAGAGTACCAGCTCCAGTGTCAGGATGACCTGGGGATCAAATCCGGGGGCAGATACTTAGCACCACACCCAGAAATAACTGGCCGTGTAACCTTGAGCAAGTTACTTAACCCCGATTGCTTAAAAAAAAAAAAAAAGAAAAGAATAATACACTTTGATCAGGTAGGATTTATTCTAGGAATGCAAGAATGGTTTACCATTACGAAAACCATCAGTATAATTGATCATATCAACAATAAAACTAGCAGAAACCATATGTTCATATCAATAGATGCAGAAAAGGCTTTTGACAAAATACAACATCCATTCTTATTAAAAACATTAGAAAGTATAGGAATAAATGGAGCCTTCCTTAAAATAATAGGTAGCATCTATTTAAAGCCATCAGCAAGTATTATATGTAATGGGGAGAAGCTAGAAATATTTCCCATAAGATCAGGGGTGAAACAAGGGTGTCCAGTATCACCCCTCTTATTCAATCTGGTACTAGAAATGTTAGCAGTAGCAATTAGAGAGGGAAAAGAAATCAAAGGAATCAAATTATGCAAAGAAGAGACCAAGCTATCACTCTTTGCAGATGATATGATGATATACTTAGAAAATCCTAGAGAATCACATAAAAAACTACTTGAGACAATAAATAAATTTGGCAAACTTGCAGGATATAAAATAAACCCACATAAATCCTTGGCATTCCTGTATATTTCCAATGAAATTCAACAGCAAGTGATAGAAAGAGAAATCCCATTTAAAGTTACGGTAGACATTATAAAATATTTGGGAATCTACCTGCCAAAACAAACCCAGGACCTATATGACCACAACTACAAAATACTTTTCATACAAATAAAGTCAGATCTAACTAATTGGAAAAATATCAATTGCTCGTGGCTGGGTTGAGCTAATATATTATTATTATATAATAATATAATAATGACAATTTTACCTAAATTAAATTAAATTTTACCTAAATTAAATTATTTATTTAGTGCCATACCAATTAATTTACCAAAAAATTACTTTATAGAGCTAGAAAAAATAGTAACAAAATTCATTTGGAAGAATAAACTGTCCAGAATATCAAGGGGATTAATGAAAAGAAATGCTAGGGAAGATGGACTAGCTATACCAGATTTCAATCTGTATTATAAAGCAGCAGTCATCAAAAGTACTTGGTACTGGCTGAGGAATAGAGCAGTGGATCAATGGAATAGATTAGGCACACAAGATTCAGCAGTCAATGACTATAGTAATCTATTGTTTGATAAACCCCAAGACCCTAGTTTTTGGAATAAGAACTCACTATTTGACAAAAAATGCTGGGAAAACTGGAATATAGTATGGCAGAAACTGGGTATAGACCATTATCTTACACCATATACCAAAATCAAGTCTAAATGGGTGCATGATCTAGGTATAAAGGTTGATACTGTAAGCAGTCTCAGAAAACAAGGAATAGTTTGCCTGTCAGATTTGTGGAGAGGGAAAGATTTTATGACTAAACAAGAATTAGAGAACATTATAAAATGTAAAATGGATAATTTTGACTACATGAAATTGAAAAGCTTCTGTACAAACAAAGCCAATGTAACCAAGATTAAGAGGGAGGTGGGAAATTGGGAAAGAATCTTTACAACCTATGTCTCTGACAAAGGACCCATTTCTAAAATATACAGAGAATTGAGTCAAATTTATTAGAATACAAGTCATTCCCCAATTGATAAATGGTCAAAGGATATGGACAGGCAAATTTCAGAGAAAGAAATTAAAGATATCTATAAGCACATTAAGAAATGCTCTAAATCACTATTCATTAGAGAAATGCAAATCAAAACAACTCTGAGGTACCACATCTCACCACTCAGATTGGCTAAGATGACAAAACAGGAAAATGACAAATGCTGGAGAGGATGTGGGAACATTGGAACACTAATGCATTGCTGGTAGAGTTGTGAACTGATCCATCCTTTCTGGAGAGCAATCTGGAATTATGCCCAAAGGGCTATAAATACTTTCATATCCTTTGACCCAGCAATACCACTCCTAGGGTTATATCCCAAAGAGATCATAGAAGTGGGAGGAAGACCCATATGTACAAAAATGTTCATAGCAGCTCTTTTTGGGGGTGGCAAATAATTGGAAATTAAGGGGGTGCCCATCAATTGGGGAATGGCTGAACAAGTTGTGATATATGTATGTTATGGAATACTATTGTACTATAAGAAACGGGGAGCAGATGGTCTTCATATTTACCTGGAGAGGCTTATACGAATTGATGCTGAGTGAAAAGAGTAGAACCAGGAGAAATTTTCACACAATTACAGACACAATGTATGTGTGATGACCAGCTTTGATAGACTGGACTCTTCTCAGCAATGCAGTGATATAAGTCAATCTCAAAAGACTCATGATGGAGAGAAATGTGTGCATCCAGAGAAAGAACTAGAAAGAACTGAGCTTATATCCAGATGGAAGCAAAATACCTGATCTTTTTCCTTTTCTTGTTTGGTTTTATGTGCTCTTTACCATTTTTCATTCCATCTGATACAATCCGTCTTTAAACCTGACTAATGTATAATGTGAAAGTATTTACAGATCCTATACTTAAGGGAGGGGGACAAAATGTGAAACGCAAGGAATTGTGGAATTGAATCCTGTAAACTAAAAGGAAACAAATTAATTTTAAAAAAAGAAACTAAATGGGAATTTGGGGGGAGTTTTCTGGAAGCCTCAAAGGACACATGAAGGCCAGCAGATGACACCAAAGAAGTTTAGAACCTCAGAAATGCATAAAATATATGTATAGTATTGTATAAAAAAGCTAAGATTTAAATAGCAGATACTCTTTGCTTTTTTAAAATTTTTTTACTTTTCTGTTTTTCATTCTTTTATTTATTTTTATTACAATTTATTTATTTATTTTTAGTTTTCAACGTTCATTTCCACAAGATTTTGAGTTACAAATTTTTCTCGCAGGCTTTCTCCTACCCCACACCAAAATAGCAAGCCTTCTGAATACCCCTTCCCCCAGTCTGTTCTCTCATATCCTCCCCAATCCCTCCTTAACTTTCTAGTAGGGCAAGATGGATTTATATACCATATAATCATCCCCCCTCTTATCCCCTTCCTTTGTACTTTCTGGTAGGGTAATATACCCAATTGAATGTGGATGTTATTCCCTCCTTAAGCCAAATTCAATGACAGTAAGGTTGACCCATTCCCTTTCACCTTCCTGCTCTTCCCCTCCACTGTAACAGTTTTCTCTTGCCTCTTTTATATGAGATAATTTATCCTAATTTATCTCTCCCTTTCTCCTTCTCCCATTATATTCCTCTCTCATCTCTTAATTTTTATTTTTTAGATATCATCCCTTCATGTTTAACTCATCCTGTGCCCTCTCTCTATATATATAGATGTACACATATATGCACACACTCACATATCTATATTTATACACACATACACCCTTTTATACATACATATATGTATGCATATATGTGTGTGTATATATGTATATAAATACATATATAAATATACATATATACATATACATTATCTTCAACTATTCTCATACTGAGAAAAGTCTCACAAGTTATAATTATTGTTTTTCCATGTAGGAATGTAAATAGTTCAACTTTATTAAGTTCTTTATGATTTCTTTTTCCTGTTTGCCTTTTCATGCTTCTTTTCCTTCTTGTATTTGAAAGTCAATTTTTTTTTTCAGCTCTGGTTTTTTCATCAAGAATGCTTGAAAATCCTCTATTTCATTGAATGACCATATTTTCCCCTCAAACATTATACTTAATTTTTCTGGGTAGGGGATTCTTAGTTTTAATCCTAGCTCCTTTGACCTCCAGTATATCATATTCCAGGTCCTGTGATCCTTTAATATAGAAGCTGCTATCCTGATTGTATTTTCACAATACTCAAATTGTTTCTTCCTCAATGCTTGCAGTATTTTCTCCTTGACCTGGGAACTCTGGACTTTGGCTATAATATTCCTAGGGGTTATCTTTTTGGCATCTTTTTTTTTTTTGGAGGGTGGAAGATAGGGCAATTGGGGTTAAGTGATTTGCCATAAGTCACAAAGGTTTTTATTTGTGTGTGTGTGTGTGTGTGTGTGTGTGTGTGTGTATGTGTGTGTGTGTGTGTTGAGTGTCTGAGGCTGGATTTGACTCCAGGGCCAGTGCTCTATCCACTAAATGCCCTTTTTGGGAACTTTTTAAAGAGGTGATCTGTGAATTCTTTCAATTTCTATTTTGTCCTCTGGTTCTAGAATATCAGGGCAATTTTCCTGGATAATTTCTTGAAGGATGAATTCTAGGGTTTTGTTTTATCATGGATTTCAGGTAGTCCAATAATTTTTAAATTATTTCTCCTGGATCTATTTTCCAGGTCAGTGGTTTTTCCAATGAGATATTTCACATTGCCTTCTATTTTTTCATGTGTTTGGATCTGTTCTATAGTATCTTGATTTCTCATAAAGTCATTAGCTTCCAATTACTCCAATCTAATTTTGAAGGAATTATTCTCTTCAGTGAGTTTTTGAAATTCCTTTTCCATCTGGAAAATTCAGCTTTTTAAGGCATTCTTCTTCTTATTGACTTTTAGGCTTCTTTTGCCATTTGGGTTAGTCTATTTTTTAAGATGTTATTTTCTTCAGTATTTTTTTGGGGGGTCTCCTTTAGCAGGCTGTTGACTTTCTTTTCATGATTTTCTTGCATCATTCTCATTTCTCTTCCTAATTTTTCCTCCACTTCTCTTACTTGATTTTCAAAATCCTTCTTGAGCTTCTCCATGGTCCTATAACCAGTTCATATTTTTCTTGGAAGCTTTAGATGCAGTCCTGATTTTGTTGTCCTTCTCCCATTCCATGCTTTGATCCTTTTTCCCCTCAAAAGAATTCTGTGGTCTGATTGTGCTTCCTCTGCTTGTTCATCTTGCCAGCCAGTTACTTGACTTTTGAGCTCTTTGCCATGGTAGAATTCTGCTTCCAGAGTGGAGAAAGCTTTGCCCCAAATCACTAGGCCTTTCACAGCTGCCAGAGCTATTAGGAGGGTGCCCTCTTTACAGCCCCCACAAGCTCTGGCCCACTGGCCACAAACCCCAGGGCCACCACCCAAGATCATAATCCAGATCCAAGCAGGTCAAAACAAGAGCAATTACCCTCTGAATGCTTGCTTGGTCCCCCACTTGGTCCTCATACAATCTGCAGGCCAGGAGCTCTGGAGGCAGCCATGCATGGCAGCAGGTGCTGCTGAACCTCTGCCACTTCTCACCCCATGGTCAGGGGCTGAAAGGCGCTCTTCAGGCACCTGGTTCCAGCAGAGTTATTCACTGACCTTTTAATTTCTCTTTGGCATTTATGGGTTGAGAAATCTAGAAACTGCCTCAGCTGCTGGTGATTCACTTTCCTAAAGTCTACTCAGGCCAGTCTGTGCAACTGGTTGGGGCTGCCCCAGGGCCAGAACCATAGGGCTCATGGAGGATTGCCCTTGGCTCCCAGCATGGTGTGATAGACCCTTCCTGTCAGCCTGCCAGGCTGCCTTCAGCAGTCGATTTGTTTCTTTCTTTCACTTTGTGGATTCTGTAGCTCTAAAATTTGTTTAGAGTAATTTTTTTTTTACAGGTATTGGAAGTGGTTGGAGTGGGAGCTCATGCCAAGTTCTTGCCTTTACTCCACCATCTTGGCTCCACCTCTGACAAATCTCTTTATTTTTCTTCAAAACAATATGCATATACATAAGACATATATTTTAGTATGTATTCAGCTAAACACATTTGCATATATACACTAAACTAAGATTTAGGAAACAGAACTCTGCAACTAATTTATGAAATTGGATGTAAAGTACAATTTTCCTTCCTCCCCAAGACTTCCCTGTTCCTCTTCTATTAACTGTTCCTAGATATTGCTACCCATATTTTAAAGTAAAAATTAAGTTATACATGTATGTATACATACGTAAGTTAGAGTACCCCAGTAAGACTTAAAAAAAAACAGTTTAGCGCAGCCAAAGGGGGCTAAAAGACAAATATATTGAAATATAAAAGGAAAAATCTTCAGATGAAAGATAGACATTTTCCATCCTACAAAAATCCTGAGGCTCGACTTAACTTCATTGCCCTAGTGAAGAAGCCAGTAAGATAATGAAGCTGTTTTTAGGATACAGTCTATTTTTATACCTTTGGCCCTTGCCACACATCAGTATAAGATCTGGAAAGGAGTGTATTGTCCAGTCTTTTTAACTCTTCATGTCCCCATTTTGGGGTTTTCTTGGCAAAGATACTGGAATGGATTACCATTTATTTCTCCTGCTCATTTTGCAGATGAGGATACTGAGGCAAACAGGATTAAGTGACTTGCCCAGGTTCACACAGCTAGTGTCTGAGGCTGAAGTTGAACTCAAAAAAGATAAATCTTTCTCATGCCAGGCCTGGCACCCTCTCCACTGTGCCACCCAGCTGCCCAAGGAGTATGTGAAGTATAACTGACTGAATGGGGATGTTTTACCACAAGGCGAGATAGAGTATCTTACTGAGGGGATGGGCTTTTGACCCAGGAAGGATTACCTAACAGGAGTTTAATCATCCAGGAAGGATTGTTGAAAGGCTTGACTGCTCCCACTGCCTGTCTAGAGGCGAAAAATACTAGAGTATCATTAAAGGAGTACAAGAGGAGAGGTTTCTGCCAATAATACTGTGTTATGGGTCATTGCCCTAGCTGAAAGAATGCTATAACACTCCAGCTGATAAGATGATAGCACTACCTAGTCTAACCAGTGACTGAAGGTAGAAAAAGACCATAGCTATCCACTAAAGAGCAAACTCAAAGACCCATCCAACAGGGTTGGCATGCCCTGAAAAAGCCCAGTGTCTAAGTGACCAGCTTATCTCTTAGCTTGTGAGTGCAATCTTGTTCCCATCTGACAGCTACTGCCCAAGAGGAGAACTACTTGCTTGACCCAGTCTGAAGTAGACAACCCAGGAGTCAAGTGATCTATCCAGACTAGTCTGCCAACATCCATGTCTAACAGCTAAGAAAATTGCCCAGTCCACTCCAACGCTATTCCAGACCTAGGAAGAACTAGGATGGCAGACAAGAGACATGCTTGAACTAGCCCAGCAGATACACCTGACTCCAGCTCAACCAATCTGACATAAACTCAATGCTCTGAGAGAAGCCAGCCTTACTGATCAGGAGAATGACTTATCTATGACTAACACTGCTCCCTACTGTGAACTTCAGAAGTATTCTTGGGTGGGGGGTGGGGTAGGACATTGAGGCCCAAGCAATTTAGGAGTTTTCTTTTGCCTTGTCACATGTGTTCCCTATATATATGCCTCACTACCTTTTTAAGTACATGCCTATTCTTTATCTGTTGGAGAAAGAGTTTCTGATTTGGGGGAAATTACTTTGTAACCGCTATTGGAGTAAATCCCTTCACTAAAGAACTGAGTTTACAAATTCATTCTCAGGGGGAAGTACACCAATGAGCATCTATGAACAAGAACCAGAAGGATATGCATCCACAGAATTAGCCTCTGAGAACCATGAAATTAATTGCAACTATCTATCTTGGGATCCAGCCAGCCAATGAATCCCAGAGTGAGTTTGGGGAATAAGCCTGGGGTAGGGGCAAGGTATTTATGTTTCCTGGATGTGTATTGAAAAAAGTAAAATCTGAAATCAGGTTGCATAGATACATATGGTATATATGCACATGTGTATATGTAGACATAGATATCTCCACACATATTCATAAACACACACAATGAGAGACAGAGATAGAGACAGAGAGAGACCAAGGAGCTTCATGAAAGGGAGAAAAGGTTCCCTTTGTTTTCCAAACTTTTCATAGTTCTGTTTAAGACAACAAGCATTTATTAAGTGCCTACTATGTGGAAGGCACCGTGTCAAGTGTTTGAGATACAAAGAAAGGCAAAAAATAGTCCTTGCTATGAAGGAGCTTACAGTTTAATTGGGGAGACGATAATTAAAATACTTTAAAATTTCTTTAAATTATAAAAATCACCAAATTTGTGATGATGTCATGATATAGATATTTTATAAATTTTCAAAACAAGGAAGAAATCACTTCTCATCTCACTTTCTATCTTACATTAACACCCAAGTAAGGTGCAAAAATAATTAAAAAAAATTTTCCCTGTGATTTCATGCTTTAAGACTATGAACATGTGCTCAAAATCCTTAGGAAAGGAAAAATAGTAAAGCAATATTATTTTTCCCCTTTGCATTCTCTGAAACAGAACTATGGGGAAAGATCTATGTTTATATAAAAAAATAAGATGTACCTTAGAATCAGAGATAATCTAATCCTCCCCTTGCATTTTGCAGATGAAGGAAATAAACAATAGAGAGCTTGTGAGTTGCCTAAAGTTACCCCTTCTCCAGGCTCTCCCCACTGAACCACTCCTTACAGTTGTGATGACATTCAAAACTAGATCAGTATGAGTTCCCCCAAATTACATCAAATGTAATATCAAGCCATAAATTAGTCAGAAACCAAGGTGGGAGGAGGGGTGGTGCGGCTTCCTTCTTTTCTAATTCCCTGTCTCTCCTCCATCAGTTAGCTATTCTCTGACCCTACCATCCATTTTCTCCATTCTCAAATATGGAAGAAAAGGAGGAGGAAGGGGAAGAAGGGGACAAAGCAGAATGTTGTACAGGTTGTGCTAGCAGCCTGCATCCTTATTCCCAACCATCCTTATTATCCCCCCCCTTTTTTTTCTTCCATCCTTATTATCCCCTTTACTCCATATCTAGGCCCACTCCAGACCATACTGGGAGCAGTATATAAGCTACACTTCCTCATCATGTCCCCATAGGTACCTCCTATTCCCTCATTGTCCACCCCTGCTTTTTAATTTCCTTCTGTATTTTATCTTCCTCCTTGAAGACAGGGACAATCTAATTTTTTATTTGTTCCCCAGTGCTTAGTACATTTCCTGACACATAGTAGGCACTTAATAAATATTTACTACAGACAATAATCCTTGGGGGAGTTCGTTAGAGGTCACTGCTTTGCTGGTTGCTCACTTCCTCCAATTCTTCTGGAAAATACCCATTTGATCTCTGTGAGTCAGGTTTAGGAAGTTGCTTTCATTTAAATTTCTCTGATTTATAATGCAAATTTGATTCATGTGCATCTATTTCAATTTGGGATATACAAAATCAGACTGTGCCCTTTCTGACTCTTCAGTTATTACATGAAAGGAAAGGACATGAAGTCACTCTCCAATGGGAAAATTGCTGCTCCTGTGAATCAAGTCTTGCTACTACGGCCATAGCAATCTACCGAAAGCACCTTGTAGGAGAGTTTTCAAGGTGCAAACTGAAATATGTTCATGAAGTGGCAGCTTTATGTTTGAAGGTAAAAATGTAATATTTTAAAATGAATAAACAAAATGCAGATACCTTAAAGAGATTTCATTTTTTTTACATAGGGCAATTCTATTCATAAACTTTAGCTCAATTTAAAAAAAATTGTCACAGAAAACAATGATTACACTATAGAAACATATGAAGTCCAGATATGAATAAAGATAAGCTTTAGAAACTTTTTTTTATTAAATGGTTTTATTTTAATATTTTCCCTAAAATTTAAATGATATTTTCACTCTTACCATATTATGAATTAATGTTAGGGGATATGTTTTTTAATTTTTGTATCCACCAGAACCTACCATATTACCTTGAACACACTAAGCTCTCAGTAAATATTTGTTGAATTGAATTGATTAGGGTAAAAAGATAGGTGGAGTCAGATTGTCAAGATTTTTAATAATTCCTAAATAAAAGATTCTCAGGACAATATATCTAGCTTGAGTCTCATTCTCAAATTTTTATTAGACATTTCCAATTGATTACCACCTAGGAATTTAAAATCAACATATCCAAATTATAACATTATTATCCCCTATATATCCCTCTTCCTAACCCTGTATTTCTGATGAGGGCAATAACATCCTTCTAGTCACCCAAGTTTAATTGTCTCTGACATTATTGCTCCCACCCATCTCAAATATCATTGATTCTCCAGTCTCTCTCAACTCACATACCCAATCAGTTGCCCAGTCTCCATGTAAAGTCTGTGACAGTTTGAATATTGATCCCCTTCTTTGTAATGTTTCTTATCATCTCTCCTCTCCTTTATAGCAATTGACTCAATTGTTCTCCCTGCCTCTATTTTCTCCTTTCTCTAATACATCCTGTTCCACAGCTGCCAAATTGATATTCCTGAAAAGAAGTTCTGATTATGTCACTTGCCTGTTCAGGAAGGTCCAGTGACTCTATCTATATTTCCTCAATGACAAAATATAATCTCTGTTATGTATTTAAAGCCATTCACAAACTGGTCTCCTATATGTCTTTCTAGGATTATTACACAGACATTGTATGTATGTGTATGTGTATACTCATACATATACATACATAAGAATCAACTTCACAAATAAAAAATCAGGAAGTTGGCTAGATAGTAATTTGTTTCAGAATTTTCTTTAAGGGGGACAAGCTTAATATGGGTCAAAAGTATATGTAACAACAAAATATAACATACAATTTTTTTTTTTTGCTTTTTTGGAGGGCAGTTGGGGTTAAGTAACTTGCCCAAGGTCACACGGCTAGTTTGTGTGTGTGTGTGTGTGTGTGTGTGTGTGTGTGTGTTACATGTCTGAGGCCGGATCCAAACTCGGGTCCTCTTGACTCTGGGGCTGGCGCTCTACTCACTGAGCCACCTAGCCACCCCAAGATAACATACTTTTAAATTATTTTAAGAGGCATGGTGTCTAGGACATGGAAGGTGATAAAACCTACATGCTCTATCCTGGGCAGATGACATGTGGAATGTTATGTTCAGTTCTAGATACAATATTTTAGAAAAGATTGATAAGTTAGAAAATGTCCAATAATAAGATGCCTAAGATTACACCAACTTTCAAGAGTATGCCATATGAGAATTGAGAATTGGTTGAAAGAAGTGAGTATGTTTGACCTGGAGGAGAAAAGACTCAAAGGGCATACCCCATAGCTACCTTCAAATAATCTATTTTGTGATGCCTTATTATCTAGTCAATCTCCTGATTTTTTATTTGTGAAGTCGATTCTTATATGTATGCATATGCATGTGTATACACACATGTATACTGTATACACATATACCCACATATATGTATATATGTATAGATATGTATATATCTATACATGCATATATATATATATACACACACATATATAATCACAATTATACACAATGACTGCGTAATATCCTGGAAAGACATATGGGAGACCAGATTGTAAATCGCTTTTATGCCTAAAAGAGGAGATTGTATTTAATCACTGCAGCAATATAGAATCACTGGAGTTTCCTGAACAGGAGAGTGACATAATCAGATCTTCATTTCAGGAATATCAGTGTGGCATCTGTTTAAAGGATGGGTTAGAGGAAAGAGAGAATGGAAGCAGGGAGAGTAATTGAGTCTATTGCAATAGAACGATGAGAAACTAAACAGAGGTAATGGCCTAATGAGTGCAAAGAAGGGGATCAATATTCAAAATGTCATGGAGCTCTATTGCAATGAAGAGTAATCATAATTGCTCTACTTAGGTATAAAACCAGGAGCAAAGCTTAGAAGGTTCAAAGGGTCAAATATAGGCTTGAAATAAAGAAAAAACTTCCCAGCAATGAGTTGCTTTCAAAAGTGAAATGGGCTACTTCAAGGGGCTTTGGAACCCCCTCCCTGGAAGTCTTCAAGCAAAGGTGCTTGCCTGGTATGTTCTTCAGGATGGTTATTTAGGTACAGGTTTGAGTAGGTGGACTTAGGAGTTTCTTTTAACTCTGAGACTGTGTGATTCTGGTCACAGAATTAGGAACAGAGGGAGTTGGGGTTTGATATGAGAAATGTTGAGAAGACAAATGCCACTAAATTTTCTTGGCTTATGCTCCTATTTTCGTGATATCTTTATATCATTATCATTGACTACAACAGCATCTCATTAACATGACATGATTATATTCTGAGACTTCTGTTACACTTTCAAGTGAGGCTTGGGGAAAACCTCTCTCTTACACAGAGAATAGAAAAGGCTCCCCCATTTAAAAAACAAGCAAACAAACACATGGGCACACTTGGCAGAAACTGGATTCAAAAGTTGGTGTTAACTATTCACAATTGTTACAAGATGCCCAAGGGAAAATTTACTAAGGAGATCAGCTCTGGCAAGAATGAAGTTTGTGAGGTCAACTGATTCTGGGGAATTATGGAGAGACCAGATAAAGTGAATGGACAAAAGTATCCCATACAGAACCTAGGGATGACTTGCTGTGTTAGTGAGAAGTAGGATGTGATGAAAGCTAGTAACACTGAGATTTTTAAAAATATTATACCAAGATCACAAAATATAACATGAAATATTAAAGCAAAATTGTCCTGGCATTAGCCAGTCTGAATTATTGTTACTAAAAAGGCAGCTACTCCCCAACAGGACCAGGAAATATATAAGGAACATCAGGGCTGGCTTAAGATTCATGTCTCAGACCCTGTGAACCAATCTAGCAGAATCACTTATGGAAGAACTGATGGCTTAGGCAAATGTATATGGAAGGGGCTTTCCTCAAGTCTGAATTCTTAGAAATTATAAAGTCTCTCATGTGTCTCTTTTCTATAGAGTTAAGATTATGAACACGAGTCTGGCTATGAGTCCTATACCAAAAACTCACATGTAATTGTGGTATTTATTCCCCTTCCCTATAGTCTAATTCAAGCTACAACTTCCTTCTCCATTTATGTCAGTTCCTAACTCTTCCTATAATGTAATTTCTATTAATTTGAATACCTTCCCCTGTATATTTATTTCATAAGAAACAAAATTAATAATGCTGTCTTAAAACTTCCAAACACTGTCTATACCTCCCAGTGAGAACCAAAATCTCAGCATTCATTTTCCCTACCTAGTCTTTGGCATGTATGGTCAGTTATATCCAAATGTTTTTTGTTGGTAAGCCTTCTCTTTTGAGAAAAGAGCTTTTACTCAAACTCCAGTTGATATAGTAACTGAAAGTACAGAGTATAATAACATCATATTAATGAAGTGTTAAAAACTAACTATAAAGATACATCTATATCCTGCTTTCAAAGTTTCATGAAGAGAAGAAAGATTCATCTCTTTACCCTTCTGTTCTGGTCAACCAACTAGATGAAAGCTCTGCATCTCACTCTCATCTCTTGATATTTTAACAGGAACATCATAAAAAATTCCAGTGTCCAAAGTCATTGTGGACTTTTTCTCTTGATGTTCTTAATGTGGACTGATATCCCTGGTTGCCTTAATTCCAGAAAAGTAGCTTGCATGATAACCAATCTGTGTCTCTTCTGGGACTATTTCATATAAATTAAGTAAATGAGTCTCTCATATGCAAGTAAACATCAATTGGCTTTAGGACATTGTCTTCACATGAAAATATTCCATTTAGTTCAACTTTCCATTGTTTACCCCATTTGGTACCATGAGAATGAGAACAGTGAAAAGAAATACAAAGGAAAAGAAAAACCAGGTGAAATGGGGATTATATTTAAAAACTCAAAAAGTGCCTTTTTTTTTGGAGGGGGAAGGCAAAGGCAGTTGGGGTTAAGTGACTTGCCCAAGTTCACACCCCTAGTAAGTGTCAAGTGTCTGAGGTCAAATTTGAACTCAGATTCTTCTGACTCCAGGGCTGGTACTCTATTTCCTGCACCACCTAACTGCCCCTAAAAGTGGTATTTTCAACCAATGTCATTATTGTAAAGAAAACCTCACATTCCAAAGATTATTCCTTGACTCTCCTTTAATTAATCATGGGAAATAAAGTAGTGATTAGTTAACAGATTAATGATTTAGAGAAACCCTAAAAGACAATTCTTATAATCTTCACTGACCACCTGATCCAATGTTAAATAACTTTCATTTTTCTGGATATTTTTTTCTTGTGTTTAACCTACCTCCTTCCTGTGTTAGTTTGAACTAGTTTCATCATTTGTATATTCAGTGAAAAATCACTGGTTATCATTCTTTAGGTGAGAACTCTTCATAGACTTCAAAACCATTACTAAAGGAAAATTATTCATTTAGCCTTTCCGTTTTCCAGATGGACTCATTCTTAGTTGTGTTAATTTTTTCCATCTCCTCTATTGAACTTCCTCTGTGTTTCCCCATTCTCTCTGGAAAGGGCCCAACAAGGCATAATGAAGTTCATTAGCTCAGCATTCTTACATTGTTCTCTTATTTGTACTGTTATTCAAATATCCTATTGAATTGTATGAATAAGTTAGGGGAAAAGGATTGAGAGTCAAAGCAGCTGCTTTGCTTCTTGTGGTATCACTACTGCAGTGGTTCTCAAAGAGTTATCTCAGGGACCCTTGGGAGTCCTCAGGATCCTTTTAAGTGGCTCATAAGGGCAAAATTCTTTTCATTACAATAATAAAATATTTTAATTTCTTCAGTAAATATCAATAGGTATAACCCACATAAATAAAAGTTCTTTGGGGTGTTCATGTGTTGGGGAGGATCCTCAATTTTTAAGAATGTAAAAAGGGGTCTGGACATTAAAATGGTTGAGAATTGACATACCACAGGATTACTAAATCTAAAATACTTGACTTTAAAAATTATAATGGTGCACGATATGCTATAAAACTTCCCTAATTTTTCACAAGCTAGCAAGTTTATGCTTAAGATTGTGCAAGGAAGACTTCAGCAATATGTGAACTGAGAATTACCAGAAGAGTAGGCTGATTTTAAAAGAGGCAGAGGAGGGGCGGCCAGGTAGCACAGAGAGTAAGAGCACCAGCTCCAGTGTTGAGAAGACTTGGAGATCGAATCCCGGGCTCACACACTTAGTACCCACCCAGAAACACCTGGCCGTGTAACCTTGAGCAAGTTACTTAACCCCAATTGCTTAGGGGCAGCCAGGTGGCTCAGCGAGTAAGAGCACCGGCTCCAGTGTCAGGATGACCTGGATCAAATCCGGGCTCAGATACTCAGCACCACACCCAGAAATAACTGACCATGTAACCTTGAGCAAGTTACTTAACCCGGATTGCTTTAAAAAAAAAAAAAAAACGAGGCAGAGGAACTAGAGACCAAATTGCCAATATTTGCTGCATTATGCAGAAAGCAAAGGAGTTCCAGAAAAACATTTAATTCTGCTTCATTGATTATACTGATTATACTAAAGTCTTTGACTATGTGTATCACAACTAAATGTGGCAAGTCCTCAAAGAAATGGGAGTATCAGATTATCTTGCTTGTCTCCTAAGGATCCTGTATGCAGGCCAAGAAACAATAGCTAGAGCCAAATATGGAGCAACTGATTGGTTTAATATTGAAAAGGAATGTAACAAGGCTGCATATTGCCACCTTATTTATTTAACTTATATGCAGAGTACATCATGCAAAATGACAGACTGGATGAATCAAAATACAGAATTAAAGTTGCCAGGAGAAATATAAACAATCTCAATCTCAAATATGCAGATGATGCCACTCTGATGGCAGAAAGTGAAGAGGAATTAAGAAGTCTTTTGATGAGGGTGAAAGAAGATAGTGTAAAAGCTGGCTTGAAGCTTAGCATAAAAAAAACTCCTGGCAAATAGAGGGAGAAGAAATGAAAGTAGTGTCAGATTTTATATTCTTAGGCTCCAAGATCACTGCAGATGGCAACTGCAGCCATGAAATCTAAAGACACTTCGTCCTTGGAAGGAAAGCTATGGCAAATCTGGACAGCATGCTAAAAAAGAGAGACATCACCTTACCAACAAAAGTCCATATAGTCAAAGCTACGATTGTTTCAGGTAGGAATGTCTGGCTGTGAGAGCTGGACTATAAGGAAGGGTGAGCATGGCAGCACTGACATTTTCACATTGAATTGTTGGAGAAGACTTTGGGGAGTCCCTTAGATAGCAAGGAGATAAAATCAGTCAATACTTGAAATTAATACAAGCTATTCACTAGAAGGTCAAATACTGAAGCTGAAGCTCAAAAACTTTAGCCATATGATGCGAAGATAACATTCATCAGAAAAGACCCTGATTAGTAAATGATGATTCTTCAATCAAAAGGGAAAAGGAATGGAAGAGGATGAGATGGATAGATAGTATCATGGAAAAAATTAACATGGACTTGGATAGACTTCAAAATATAGTAGGAGATAGATGGGCCTGGTATGCTATGGTCCGAGGGATTATGAACAGTCAGACACCACTGAATAACTAAACAACAAGAAATGGCTGAAGCTTTTTCACAATGGAACATCCATCTACCAGGCTGGTTCCCTTCTCCTCTTGGTGATTTATAGTAATTGTCCTAATGAAGCTCACCATGAGCTGTGGGAGAATGTCATGTTTCATTTTTCCATAAACATCTTCCAAGTGAAGTATAAATGTCCTTCTTAATGTTCCACATTCAAAAATGGTCTTCAGAAGTCCATGTTAAATAAGAAAACCCAGTATTTATTGCCCACAAAATTCTTCTCTTCTTAGAAAAAAAAAATCTATACATCCAACTCTGACCACTCTTCTAAGGTCCAAGAATGTTCTCTGATTTAACATTTTCATTTGAATGATGTGCGCAATTCAGCTTTACCTGAATTCTCAACCTCAAAGTCATCTTTGACAACTATCTTTCCTTCATTATCTTCTTCCATCCCAATCTATATACAATATCTTGTCAATCTACAGCTTTCATTCATTTCTGCTTCATTCTTTAAAATGTGACCTTTCCTTTCTATTGTTACTTCTAGTATTGTGGTTTAAGCACTTCTCAATTGATATTTGGATTGTTGCAAGCCTCTTAATTAGTGTCCCTACCCTTAGCATCTCCTAAACTTTCTATGTACATTAATTAATATTCTTGAAATATCATTTGACGATGTCCCTCCCCAGCTCACAAACCTTCAATGACTCCCAAGTACCCATAAAATAATGTTCAAAAACCTTAGCCATGCATTCAAGAGGGCAACTAATTGGTGTCATGGATAGAGCATCAGCCCTGGAGTGAGGAGGACCTTGAGTTCAAATCTGGCCCCAGACTCTAACCACCTGTGTGACCGTAAGTCACTTAATCCTATTTGCCTCAGTTCTTCATCTGTAAAATGAGCTGGAGAAGAAAATAGCAAACCACTCCAGTATTTTTGCCAAGAAAACTTCAAATGGGGTCACAGAGAGTCAGACACAACTGAAATGACTCAACATCAACAACAAGTCTTCAAGATCCTTCTCATTCTGGTTTCCATCTGTCTTTTGCAATGATATTTCTAAGTATTGCTTCCCTTACCCGAGGTGTGTTTGGCACCAACCAGACTGGTCTAACCACTGTTATCAAGATGAAAGTCAGAAATATAGATAATATTCCTATCAGGCAGAAGAAGCAAATCTTGCCTCCTGGTGAAAAGACAGATGACTTGTGGAAATTCAAGGTATTTTTGAAAGGCATCGGGTCCTGGGAATAACATGTTAAAGAAAAATGAAGTTGTGAGTCTAAACAACCATTTTGCTCAATGTGGCATCATTACAAATTTATAGATAGAATGTTTCTAACCTTTAATGGGAATTCATTTCATAGGTTTCTATAAGATGTGACTTTGGGTCTTTCAAGGGTGCAAAACAATTTAAATGGGTAAATGATGATTCAGTTTTGGCAACAATCCTCTTTCCTTAGAAGAAAAATTTCCCAAGGGTTGAGGGGAATGGTAACTTCCAAGAGAAAATCACCCATTTCAGATTGATTGGAGCTATATTTTCATTTACTAGGGTAAAATATCATTCAGATTTTACTTGGAGATAAACATATTACTTGCAAAAGATTCACAGAAGTTTAGAACTGGAACAACTTCAGAGACCATCTATTACTACCCAGTACCTGAACTTTTCAACCTTCCTGACAGGTGCTTAGCCAACCTTTGCTTGAAGTCTTCCAGTGAGGGGGAAATAGTTTTGATAAGCTTTTGTTATTAGGAACTTTTTCCTTACATCAAACTTAAAGTTACTGCTTGGCAAGTTCTACCCATCTCCAACACATTGCCCAGGTCCTATTTCTTTAAAGTAAAACAAGTCATTCTCTACCTATGTGCATTTGTAATATTGAATACTTAAATAGCTGTTTTTGGAGATGTGAGATCTCTTTTGTAGATAGCTCTCTTTTTCTTCTGACTCTCATATGCCAGAAACTTTTATAATTTGTATCCCCTGGTAGCAGAGGTTCGCTGGTAGGACTAGTACTGGGATATGGGTATTTAATCCCCTAAAATCTTCATTGTGATGAGTGCTCACAAGTTGTCTATGCTTTTCAACATTTGCCATGTCTTGTGCTAATTCAGAGTTCACATGAAGTAACCATAATGTGAGTAATAAATGAAGACGAAGCTGTTTCTCAGTTCGAGGGTAAAAATAACAGATTCTGCATTTACCATTCTAAAAACAAGGCTAAAAAAAATGAAAGACATATATTAAACTATATATTAAATTATATATTAAACTAGCATACTATAAAAATCATTGTAAAGTTACAATACTGTGCAGCTCAAAAGTTCAAGACCTATGATCCAAATGTAGACCATATTTGTATGTCAAAATAATACATCAATTCAAATGATCCATTGAAAAAAATTAGCCAAACCATTGTTGTTTGGGGTGGCCAGGTAGCACAGCAAGTAAGAGCACCAGCTCCAGTGCCAGGATGACCTGGAGATCGAATCCCGGGCTCAGACACTCAGCACCACACCCAGAAATAACTGGCCGTGTAATCTTGAGCAAGTTTCTTAACCCCGATTGCTTTAAAAAAAACAAACGTTGTTTGATGTTGTATAGATGAAACATCTGGTTAATTATTATAGTATGTAATTAGTCATTTTGGGCAAGTCAAGTTAATTTATTAAGTGTTTCCTATGTGTTAGTCACTGTGCTAAGTGCTGAGGATACAAACATAAACAAAAAGAAAGACAGCTTTCCATCAGAGTTTACATTGTAAAGGAGGAAAGAAACACACAAAAGGGAGTTGAAGATGTAGGGGATGAAATCCAAAGATTCAGGAGGAGAGCTGGAAGAGGAATGCCTGGTTTGAGTCCTACCTCAAAACCAAAGTTCTGGGAGAGAGTCGCTGATGGGAAAAGGGAGCCACTGATATTTTCCAGGGTAAGAAAGTCATAAGGGATGCAGCAACTTCCAGGATCAGAAGGCAGCTGAGGCATGGTGGCTAAGATATGAAAATTTAATTCAAATAAGCAAAAGAAATTAACTAAGCTGCGTGCAAGTCCCTATGTTAGGTGCTGGTGATACAAAAGTAAAGTCTGACACAGTCTCTATTATCAAGTTTATATTTTGCTGGAGAAGATGTGACATGTTGAAGGCAAAATATAATATAATCTCTTCCTCCAGAGGAAGAGATCTAGAAAAATTCAAGGAGGGAGAGAATGCTTCCTCAGTTGGGAGGATCAGAGAAGACTATATGCCAGAGATACACAAACCGAGCCTAGAAGAGAAAAAATTTTCTAGGAGAAAATGTAGTAGGAATACATTCAAAGCACTAATGAAGACTGTACAAATATTGGATATAGCCTTTAAAGAATAACTAGCATATGTTGGGCAATCTGTAGGAAAGGAGTGGCCATAACCCTTCTCACTCCTTCTCACCCCCAACTTTTTTATTCTACTAGCCACGAAGGAGATACTAATAAAAAACTACTTGAGATAATAAATAAATTTAGCAAAGTTGCAGGATATAAAATAAACTCACATAAATCCTTGGCATTCCTATATATTTCTAACGAAATCCAACAGCAAGAGATAGAAAGAGAAATTCTGTTTAAAGTTACTGTAGACATTTTAAAATATTTGGGAATTTACCTGCCAAAACAAACCTAGGACCTATACGAACACAATTATAAAACACTTTTCACACAAATAAAGTCAGATCTAACTAAGAGGAGATAGTAACAAATGCAGGCTTTGGAGCTTAATCCTGGAATGGTTCTTGGTGCACAGCAGGTAATTAAAATGCTTTTTGATTGATTTGATTATGTGCTATGCTAATCTTGAAAGATCCATAGGTGGGATGGGGAGGAGGGAGTATATGGGAAAATTAATGTGATCATGGGAGGAAAAAAAGGATACAAAGAAAAAAAAGTTTCAAAAAGTAAAATAAGCAGACACTATTATGTTGCTGGCAGAGCTTTGAATTCCTTCTTTTTGGGTGGGCAAACAATATGGAAATACATCATAAAGTGTAAAAAATGTTTATTAAGGCAGCTAGGTGATGGAGGTAGAGTATTGGGTTGATGTCAGGAAGATTTGTGTTCAAATATGGCCTCAGAAACTTATTAGCTATGTGACCTTGGAAAAGTCCCTTAACCTTTTTTGCTTCAGTTTCTGTATCTATAAAATAGGTATTATAACAGTACCTACCTCAATGAGCTGTTATGAGGATCAAATGAGAAAATAATTGTAAAGGACTTAGCACAATGCCAATCACATTATAAATGTTGCATAAATGTGAGTTATTGTGGTTGTTATTACCTTTATTCAGCAACAATTCTATTATGACTAAACCCTAAGAAGCTTATTCACCAGTTTGAGCTTCAGAGGTCAGATGATGAAACAAATTTCTTTCCTCTTAGCAGAGAGGTGAGAGACTATAGGTGTAAATTATTGCATATGCTATCAGACATAGTCCTTGTGGCAGCTGGTTTTATTTATCTGTTTTCCTTTGTTATAAGATGTATTCCTAAGGGGTTGGAGGATGTTGTATCAGGAAGTGACTGTATGCAGTAAAAGAATAAAAACAAACAAAAAAAAGCTATCAAATTTGCTTTAAAAAGGTTTTTAGAAAGTCAAACTTAGCAATGAAAGCCTTTCCTGAAATTTAACAAAAATGCGCATCTCTTAATGATTGAGAAGGATTTCTCTGTATGGGAATTAGTAATATTTTAAAGAGCCATAAAAAAGTTTCATTTTCCAAATGATTTACTTATTGCCCCACTGAGGACTAAACATAATACAGGGCATCCCAAAATTTTAATTTTGGGATAATCTGTATATATTTCTGTCCTTTATATACAACATTGTTATCCCTGTCAGTTCTTTTTCAAGTGGAGATTAATTTTCAACACATACAAATAATGGAATATCAGAAATCTTTCCTCTTGGGGAACAAGAATGAAGATTTCCTTTCCTAAAATAAAATTTGGTCAAAACGGAGGATTCTCAAGTGAGATTAGGAGGTTATTATAGAGTTTGTTGCAGCTCAGTCTGTCATGATATCCAAATCTGCTGTTAAACTCAATAGCCTGACATCATATTTGATCCAACCTGAATGGGCAACCTGAATAGTGTGATCAAGCTCTCTGCACTAATGCTAATCCTGTGTGAGCTCAAAGAGTACACACCACCAGCAGATAGAAGCACTTATATATGTTATTCAAAGGCAGGAGTGAATGGGAGTCTGGGATCACCACACCCACATGGCTGGAGATATAAGTCAGTACAATCTCTAACCGTGAATAGTGGCTGTATCTAGCCCCATTTCAAGAAGATAATGGTAATGGAACAATTTACCAATGAATATTTATTTGGTAACACAATAAGCACTTTGCTGAAAACTTTGAGAGATGAAGTTTTATAAAGCATAATCCATGACCACAGAGTGGTCTGCAATCTAGCTGCAGACACAGAACTCACATCCCTTTCTTTTCCCTGATGAAAAAAAAAGGAGGGGGGTACCATAGAACGCAGTGGGTGTATATGCATATATATATATATATATATATATATATATATATATACACACACACACACAGATGTGTATATGAATATACATATATCTGTATCTGTATTCATATTATATGTATATAATTGTGTATCTGTATGTGTCTATATTATGTTTGTGTGTGTGTGTGTGTATATATATATACACATATCTCTTTTACTTGTGTGACCTCAGAAAAGTCATGTAATTTTCTTCATCCTTATATGAAATGAGGGAATTATGCTAGAGGCAGTTAGGTGGCATCTTGGATAGAGCACTGGACTTAGAGTCAGTAAAACTTGAATTCAAATCCTGTCTCAGATACCTACTAGTTATGTGATCATGGGAAAATCACTTAACCTCTCATCCTCAGTTATGGGTATAATAATAATTACTTCCCAAGGTTATTGTGAGAAAATGAAATAATATATGTAAAGTGCTCTATCAGCCTTAAAACATTCCATAAACACTAGTTATTCTAGGAAATCTCTAAAGTTTCTTCTAAATTCTAAAATTTTACATCTTGATCATGGTGATGATGACAGTAACATTATATAAGTACTGAGTTAACATTATTGACACAGAAGGTTCAACATTCCATCCATGGCCTATTTCAATGAGGCAAAAGAACTTGACTCTTAAAATAGAGAGATCATTAAATTTAGAATAAAAAGAAATACACTGGTGGCAAAGAATCAAAACCAAGAGAATGCCCATCAATTGGGGAATGGTAGAACAAGTAGAATATGAATGTGATGGAATATTACTGTGCTGTAAAAAAATGATAGAGACATTGGCTTCAGAACAACTTGCAAAAACTTATGATTTAATGCAGAATGAAATAGGCAGGAGCAGAAGAATGGGTTTTACTGTAGTAGTATTATAAAGACAAAAATTTTGACAGATCTAGGAACTATGCTCAATGCAATGACCAACCATGATTCCAGAGGACTCATGATGAAACATGCTACCTCTTGCTAGAAAGATGAGGGGCTCCAATTGCAGACTGACATATTTTCCTCCACTTGCTCAATATGTGGAATTGTTTTGCCTGACTATATGTTTGTGACATGGGTTTTGTTTTTCTTTTTCAATGGATGGAGGAATGTAGGAGAGAAAAAGGCATATTTTCATTTATTAGAATTGTACTGTTTTAGAAATGCTTGTTTTGTTCTGCAAATTTAAAATAACATAATTTTTAAAAGAATTTTAATTTAAAAACAAATTTTAATTAATTTAATTTTAAGATTTTTTTTTTACTTCTTTTAGTATGGTTGTTGTCCTTTGTTCTTAAAGAGAATCAATATGATATCATTATATTAGAGTCAAGTTACAGTATGTCTGACTGTAGCCGATCAGATTAATACAGTTTTGAAATGTTCTACCACAGGTTGGGCACAAATAGTCCATGTGAACATTTGGGGTGGATTCTTAAATTTGAGCATCTCATGTTCCTTTTGAACTACTTCAATTTTGAGTAGAGTACTCATAGAGTACAGTACCTTCTCTACTGAGGGTATGCCATGCTTGGCAGTCCTGTGCCAATGTCTCCCATGTCACAAACTGATTCCAAAATTCTTAAGAGATATCTTGAAAGTGTCTTTGTATTGCTTTTTCTGACCACCATGTGAGTGCTTGCCCTGTGTGAGTTCTCCATAGAATAGTCTTTTTGGCAAGCATACATTTGGCATTTGAACAACATGTGGTATCTGTTTGGTCATTGTACAAAATATCATCATTATAATGGAAAAATAAAAATAATTTTAATTCTAAGAAAGATCTATAGTAATCCTTATATGGTATAGTTTCTGGAACTGAAGAGTTGGCATGAAAGTGTATTGGGCACAAAGATTAAACATATACTGGGAATGTTAGATGAATGACAGCTTATGAAAAAATAGCATTCAAAAAACACACAATGTGATTATGATCTTTGGTGCCCTTTGTGCCATTCACAAAGAGCCATAAATGCACTTTCTGGGAGGAAACATTGTTATGTGCTTGGTTTCTCTAAAAGAAAAGGGGAAAATGTGGTTTGATCTCTTAGGCCCAGAATCAACTAACACAATCAATAGCTTAAAGATTTCTAAAATAGCTATGGTAGAAAACAAGAAATAAAGATTAGCTTTTATAAATAAGGTGGTAAATACCAAAGATAATCTATTATCTTCTATCTCTTAGTTATAAGAGCTCTGAAAAAGGAGCATAGAAGATCACATAATACATTCATCTGACTCCAAGAAGAACTGTATCCTACCTCTCCTTCTCCTTACCCCATTTTTTCTAGTACTATTTGCCAGTTTCAGCACTTCCAAGGCAATCCAATCCAACAGATATTTATTAAGTATATTTTATATATAAATCACTGTTCTAGTGCTAGAGATGCAAAAATAAAATGGAAGATAACTTTTGCCTTTCCAGGAGCTTACATAGTACTAGGGTAAAAATATATATATATATAAAAAGATAATCATAGTTATAAAAATTGAATTAGTGTGTTTTTGTACACTAATATCTATGGAAACGGGTCAAAAAAGGCTTATGAGCTAAATTCTGAATGAAGGAGAGATTTTAAGATTCAGAAATGTGGAGTAAGTGCATTACCTAGGACAGGATATTCTTTGCAAAGGTAAAAGAGGAAATGTTGAGTTCAAGCCACATCAGTCCAAAGGGCCAGATTGATTAGAACAGAAGAGGCTCTGAAAGGGTGCAAATTAGACCTAGCTATATCTTAAGTGTCTCCTCCTATAGAAGATCTTTTCTGATCTTAATTGTTACTGTTGTCTACCCTCATACTTTAAAAAAATTATAAATGGAAAATATTTATCTATGTACCTAGAAGTTCCTTCAGCAAAATGTAAGTTCCTTATGGAACATATAAAGTTTTATCTTTGTTTTAATATTATTGACACCTGGCACAGTGCTTTGCACATAGTGAGTACTTAAAAATGCCTTCTAGAATCACAGAATCTCATGTACAAAAGGGGAATTCCAAGGCATTGAGTCTAGTCAATACCTGAATAAGAATGACCCTGGCTTCCTTACTGTTCCATGAAGTAGACACTTCAGCTCTTAACTCTGGGCATTTTATCAGGCTCTCTCCAATGCCTGGAATGTTCTTCTATCTCCTGCCAAAATATTAGTTTCCCTTGACTTCTTTTAAGTCCTAACTAAAATCCCAGCTATGTAACTTATGAGGCAGCTAGGTCACTCAGTGGATAGAGCAAAGGGCCTGGAGTCAGGAAGACCTGGTTCAAATCTGGCTTCAGACATTCACTAGCTGTGTGATCCCAGACAAGACACTTACTCTCTGTTTGCCTAGTCCATCGGAGAAGGAAATGTCAAATTATTCTAGTATCTTTGCCAAGGAAAGCCCATAAGGGATCATGAAGGGTTGGACACAACTGAAATGACTGAACAAATAACAACAAAATCCTGTCGAAGATGGAAGCCTTTCCCAATCTTTCTTATTTCTACTGCCTTCTCTCTTTTTAAATTTCTTTCCTATTTATCCTGTATATGGCTTGTTTGTACATATTTGTTTCCTTGTCTCCACCATTAGATTGTGAGCTTCCTGAAGACAGGGGTTGTTTTTTTGACTCTTTTTGTATTCTCAGCATTTAGCATAGTGCCTGGCATGTAGAAAATGCTTAATAAAAGTTAATTGACTTGTCAAGCCCCTTCTTTTCTATTCTGATGTCCTAAGGAGAACTATTATGTACTCCTCATATTATATTTATCATACATCACCGAGTAGTTGCTAATCATGTAGTGCCATTGGGATGAATCACATTTAAAAAATAAAAGGATGAATACTTTCTGGTACAAAGCCTACCCAAAGTCACTAATACAATATTTCAGGCTGTCAAAACCGTCACTATTTAAAAAATATAATCACTATGCTAGGGATGGGTGGATTTTTACCTATCTACTGATGAAGGTTTATAACTTCATTAGAAGCATTAAGCAATAAGTCTAGCACCATTGCAAAGCGACCTTTTAAGCATAATACAACTAATGATTTCCCATTTGTGAATTATATATAATAATAATTTCTCATTTGGTTATTATATATGTGGCTACCTTTTCATCTTTCTTATATATAACATTCCTAAAGTGTTCCTTCAATCTTAAATTTCCTAAAAACCACATACTACCTTGAATCCATTTTCCCCTCCAAGCTGCAAAGTGCTGTAGAAATCATTAGTGTCAGAATTTCCAATGGTGGTAGCCAATCTTTACACAGCATTTGGATGATCTCTTTGGTTCTAGAGTGCTATGAATGTGCACAAGTCCCATTGTGGCTAAAGCTGACATGTGCTTAGTGAGACTGCAGCTTCCCTTCCTGAGTATTTTCTTCCTCTTTTCAACAACAACAATTAGTGCTGGCACTAGTAGAGTTGCCTAGACTTTACTTAATTGTTTCCATCTTTTTTTTTTGGAAATGGGTAAGTACTTTAGCATCTCTCTCCCAATACACAAACCAAATGTCAGGAAACATGGGGAAAAAACATAGAAATAGAGATGAATATGAATTTGCTTGTGCAGAAAATGTGATGCCATATTAGATAATCATAAGAGCATTCATTTTAGGCAGAAAGGGACCTTGGAAGCCATCTAATTAAAACTCATCCCCCACTTTTTTATCGATGAAGAAACTGATCCGGAGATATTAGTACTTTGCCCAAGGTCACACAGATACTAACTGGCAGAGCTAGGATTTGAACTCACATCCTCTGATTCCAAATTCTGTACTCTTTCCATTATACACATGCCTCTCCATCTTAATATAGGAAGAATAAATGTATTCAGACCAACAATCTCATTTCTAAGCCACTTAAGGTGATGGAGGCAGGAAAGGGGTATGCTGTGGGAGAAATAGTTCAAATTCTGTTTGGGGCTAGGAAAATGAAGTTTTTATTTTGTTCTGTTTTTAATTTTTAAGCTTAACATGTCCACTTCTTTATTTGGGATGCTATAGGCAATTGCTGTTGTTCCAGTTACTTTCTAGTATATTCTGATTTCTCAATATCTTACTTATATGGATGTACTAGTATTATCTCCAAATTAGAAATATTAATGAATTAATGAAGCATTCATTGTTTCCCATGTAGCACTGTGCTAAGAATTGGTGATACACATAGAACAGATGGTCCCTGTTCCCAAGGAGCTTACATTCTAATAGGAGAGAAAACACATGTGGAGGATTTCAGCTGCAAGTCAAATGGAAAGATCCCATTGTCCTTAGGGTACAGCAACAACACAGATGGTGATGCTTCTTTGTTAGTGATATTTCCACTGATAAAATTATATCATTTTTCTGGCATTGAAGTATTTGAAAGTCAAGGACTTTGGTGACAAGAACTTTCTTTTCTGGCTCTTCTGCAGCTGTGGCTGTAGCTCTTACAAAGAGCAATTTCCAGACTTCATCTTCACAGGAGTTACTTCCCAGGGTGATGCCTGAGACCACTGGGCTGGAAGCAATGCTATTCACAAGAATCTTAGATTCAGAGTCCTGGGCTATTTTTGCTGGTGCTTGAGAGGAAATGGTGGTCAAGATGGTGGTGGTAGTTTTGACTTGCTTGGCACATCATGCCTCTTGACCTTCTCCTTGGGAGGCTTTTCTGCTTGAAACTGGGATGGCTTTCCATTCTTTGGGGTCTCAGGTTGTTAGCATTTTGTGGGGATAGCTGACCCCTTCTCCATAGGAGTCCCATTCTATTGAAGCAATGGAGGATGGTGACTGTAAGGACTAGTCTGGGAGTAGGTCTGGGTTTACTGTGAATTGCTATTCCCAAAGCTCTTGGGCTCAGGGTCCTGGGCTGCCACCATTAGGATCTAAGAGTAAATGATGCCCTAAGTGGGTGTGGTGGTTCAATTTGCATGGCACACATTTGTCTTTTGTTTCTCCCTGGGGAGTCTCACTGTTTTTTTAAGCAATTGGGGTTAAGTAACTTGCTCAAGGTTACACGGCCAGTTATTTCTGGGTGTGGTGCTAAGTATCAGAGCCAGGATTCGATCCCAGGTTATCCCGACTCTGGGGCTGGTGCTCTTACTCACTGTGCTACCTGGCCGCCCTGAGTCTCACTGTTTCTACTATGAATAGATTAATTATCCAAAAGCATCTGTTAATTTCCTATCATGTATGCATCATGATAGTGATTATACAGACTTCTTCCCCTTAAAATCAAAATAAAACAAGCAAAAAAAAAAAATCCTCACAACCCAGACACTGCCAATTCTTCTTGAGTTTTATAGTTAATTTTGATGCAGACTGACAGAAATCACTAAACACACACTGAACTTGCTAGAAGAGTAGCAAGAGTTTGATTAATAGAGGACCTTATACATGTCACTTGACTTTCTTAGGCCTCAATTTCCTCATCTATAAAATTAAAGGTTTGGCTTAGGTGACCCATAAGATCTCCCTTACTTCTGATAGGTATGGGCACTTCAAGGGATAAGTTCTAATCCTAGTGATTTGTTCTTTTACCTCATCAAGATCTAGAATGAATATAGTGATTTTCCCCTTTTGATAATAACTACTTTGAAATCAGAGGACTTGGATTCATATCCTTCTTCCGCCACTAATTACCCACATGAACCCTAGTAAATCACTTTATAGACCTCCATCTTCTCATCTCTAGAATAAATGGATTGGACTAAAGTATCTCCATGATCTTTTAAATTCTTGATCTGATGAATTTTAAACATGTTGCAGGGTGGTAATCTATGAGGAGTCATCCAAATTTTATTTTTATTTGGGATGAACCCAAGGAAATGTATTGCTCCTCTTTTGATTAGTCAGTGGTCACTTTGTGGAAGTAATCAATTTTAGTAGACAATCCACCAAAGCAGATGTCAGAGTCTGGCAATGCAGATGAATGATAACAGACAATAGCATGGAAGAAACCAAAGGGACTTCAGAGTTCTCCTAGCTCAAACCCCTTGTTTTATAAGTAAAAAGACGGAGTCATCAACTTTAAATGATTTTCCCAAGGATACACAGGTAGTAGGTGGAACTGTGAGGTTTTGAACTCAGATCCTTTTTGCTCCAAATCCATTTCTCTTTCCTTTGCAACAAATTTGCAGTCGTCTAGGCTTAGAGAATGAATGGCCTGGAATAACTTTAATGTTATCCTAACCGTATAATAGCTAGCTTTCATGTATTGGTTTACAATTTGCAAAACACTTTACATGTGGTATCTCAATTGATCCTCATAACAGCCCTCTGAGCCAGGGGCTTATTATGATTTCATCTTGAAAGATGAGGAAATTGAGGTGGGGGGAGGGAGCAAAATGACTTGCCCAAAACCATGCAGCTACTAAATATCTGAACCAGGATTTGAACTCAGGTTTTCCTAACTCCAGAACCAACACTCTAGTCACCATACCATCTAGACATCTGTATTGTGACTGTACTGTTCACAAAGAGTATTGTGTTTGTATCTTCTTCATAGATGAACCAGGTAGTACAACACTTATAGAATTTTGCACTTTCATATTATTGTCAATATAAAAAGGGGAGGGAGAGTGGGATTCCAGAAGGGAAGTGGGATCAGTATATCAAACAAAATCTCCTTTTTCTAAAGCTTCTTCTCCTCATCAGGCCTTCTTATTACAACTAATAAAAGGTAATGTTTTTTCTGATCGGACTTCTCTCATTTACCCTGTTCCTCATATCAATTCTAATTACTAGAGAAATAAAACCAGCAGAAAGGCCAAAGATTAAATAATTATCTTTCAAATAATAGGAAGAAAAGTTTAACAGAAATAAAAAAAGATTCTCCCCTTCTACAAAATCAAACATCTTCTTTAAAGGGAGTTGGGAGTTTCTAGAGGAGCCCACCCTGGCCTTATTTTCTCCCAATATTTCTAGCAAATCTGCCCATTTTAGTGGCACCTTAGGTGCTAGGCAGTTACCCCTTTGGAAATTCACTGTCACTCTTCTTTTAAAAGGCAAATCAGGCTTCCATCTCCCAAACCTCCATTTTATGATGCCCAGAGAGGAAAAAAAGAGCTTTCAAACACACTCAAACTATCATACATTTTATCCCTTCTATCACTGGAGGCTGAAGGACACAGGCAATCAAAATATACCAATAAAATAGACTCTTGTTTTGGACTGAACCATCTACCTAAGGGCATGCCAGAGAGCTTTCATGGTTATTGTTTTCTTTTTTTCAGTCATTAGTTTTATTCTCAACCAACACTACTCAGACTGGTGGAGATGAAGTGGGCAGGTGCCCACATTTCTAATTTAGAGCTGATACTGATTGTAGCTCTGAAGCTATTCATTAAACCAAAAGAACAGCTTTCAACTATTTTTGATTCAGCTTGCTTGTGCTACAGATACTTTCTTGCATAAATATACAGCTTAATAAAATGGCAAGCACACAAGTTTTAGAGTCATCATTGAATCTAGGCCCTAATGGGACATTAAACTATCTAATACAAATAGCCCATTTTATAGATGAGAAAACTGAAGCCCCAGTTGGTTAAAGTGACTTGCCCAGGGTCACAGTTAGTAAGCATTAAATAAGTAAATGAGATTTGAACTCAGGTCTTCTGACTCTTGGACTAGTGCTTAGTCCTTGATCAGATCACCTCCCATTCCTTCCAGCAGATTGTCCCCACTATCATCCCTGCTCTCATCTTCAGTCTCTCTTTATCCACTGTTTTCTTTCCTACTACCTATAAACACAATCATGTCTCTCCCATCCTCAAAGGAAAAAGAGACTCTTACTAGATCCTGTCATGTCTGCTAGCTTTTACCCTATATTTCTCTACCTCCTCTAAGTAAAATGTAATGAAAAAGTCATAGTTTACTTTGATATCTTTCCTCTTACTTCCAAACCCTTTTCAACCTAACTGTTGACCTTATCATTCCACTGAAGCTACTTTCTTCAAAGTTACCAATGAACTGGAACTCTTATTTGACAAATCTTGGCCTTTTCTCATGCTTTATTTGTTCACTGTGTAATATTTTACCCTATGGACCACCTCCTTCTCCTTGATATTTTCTTCACCCTAGGTTGTTGTGACACAGCTCTCTCAGTTCTCTTTTCTGTCTAATTTCCCTTCAGTCTCCTTTGATGGGTCTTCATTCAGTTCACTAACTATAGCCTTAGTCCTGTAACCTCTTCTCTTTTCTCTGTACATTGCCTCATTTAGGCATCTCATTGATTTCCATGGTTAAAATAATTTTCTCTATGTTGATAATTCCCAGATCTATTTAGTCAAACCCAATCTTTCCTGATTCCCAGTCCTACAAAAGCAACAAGCCACTTATTAAAAATTTCAACCTATATGTCCCATAAGTATCTCAAATGTCCTGAGGGATCTTCAAAGCAGAAGTCGTTACCTCTCCCCATAAATCCATCCCTATTATGAACTCCTGTACTGCTACTGAGGGCATCCCCATCTTCCCAGTCACTCAACTTCACCATAATGTCATCCTCAACTTCTCAGTATGACTTACCACACATATCCAGTAAGCTGTCAAATCATGTTTCTGCCATTACAATTTCTCTATTATACATCTGCTTCTCTCCATTCACATAACCATCTCTCTTGTCCATGACCTCTTCAACTCTCACTTGAACTACTGAATAGCTTTCAAAATGGTTTTCCTGCCTCATCTCCTCAATTTAATGCATCCTTCATATAGACCCCAAAGTAATTTTCCTTAAACATAGGTCTGACCATGAACCGCACCCCCTCCCCCCCACCCTGCTTACTACAGAACAAACTCCAGTGACTCCTTATTACCTTTAAATTTAAATGTAAACATACTGGCATACTTGCTGTTCCTTGCACAAGATGTTTCATGTCCCGTTTCCATGTATTTGCACTGGCTGTCCCCTAAACCATGACATTCTAATTCATTCTCACATTTTAGAACCTCTGGTTTACTTGAAAACTCAGCTCAAACAACATTTTCTACAAGAACCTTTTTTCACTCACCCTAAGTCCAATTCCTTTTTACCCTCAAAGGTAGTGGCTCTTTATCTGGAATTCACAGACCCCCCAAGGGGCCTAAGGATCATTTTAAGGAGGGGTCTGTGAAATTGGATGGAAAAACCCAACCAATTTATATGCATGTATTCTCCTTTTACACTGCTCCTCAAGCAATTAGCACAGTTTCTGGCATAGAGTAAGTATCTAATCAAAGCTTTTTGACTGCTTCTGTGCTAGAGGAGCCTTGAATGCAAATTTCCACTTTGACATTTATTAGTAAGTCCTTTCACTGCTTTAAGCCTCCATTATCTTATCTGTAAAATATAGCAACTGAATGAAATAATTGATAAAACATTATAAATTATTATTATAAATAATATAATTCCTAAATATTATATCATATTACATTAAATATATTATTATAAATTGTAACTATAATTCTCATGTTCTTTTTTTGAAAAGGAGTATTAATATTTATGCTTCTTAGCTTATAGTGTTACCACATGAATCAGTTCATCAATATGTATTTATTAAGTACCTACTATGTACCAAGCATTTGCCCAGGTGAATAGGGTACAAGGAAAAAAAGAAAAAAAATCTTTGTATTCATGAAACCCGGTAATGTAACACATTTCTATGTGTATACAAGATACATATAAGCAGACACAATGAAAACATTCTGTACATCTTCAGACAGAAAAGAGATTTGAGCTATTACTCTGAATGTTATACCCTGCCCCCTTATAGATATATACTTGTTTTCTTTCTACTTCTCGTGAAATATTTGGAAAAACTTGGAAGAGGAAGAATTAAAAGGGTGAGGGGAAGATGAACATGTTAATGCTTCAGGTGCTGAAAGCTGTCATAGCAGCTGTTGTCAACTTTAGAAAAAAATGGTTGAATAGTTGCACACATATCATTAAATGCATGAAAATTAGACAAGGTTACTAAATAACATGCTTGACTATGTCATTCAATAGCATTATAGCATGAGTTTGCAGATGGAAGCATGGTATAAAGAAAGGACCCTGGACTTTGGGATCTAACTCTTATGATCTTTCACCTTTGTGACCTTAGGAAAATCTGGGGCTCAGTTTTCTTACCTAAAGATATAATGATAGGGGCAGCTAGGTGATGCAGTGAATAGAGCACCAGCCCTGGAGTCAGGAGGACCTGAGTTCAAATCCGGCCTTAGACACTTAACACAAAACTAGTCACGTGACTCATGTGGACAAGTCACTTAACCCCAATTGCCCTGCTTTCCCCCCTCCAAAAAAAAAAAAACAAAAAAAGTAGTGATAATAATAGCTCCATAGGCTAGAAGTTTGTTGCAAGGTTCAAAATGGTTAAAATTGTCCATGTATACATAAGCTTCTATTGTATTCTTTGCCAATAATAATAATGATAACATACTATGCCTTACGATTTTTGAAAGATTAGAAGAACTATTAGAAGTGCCCATAGCAACCAGTTAGTAGCAGAGACCACAAGAGCTTGGTAGTAGTGAGAGCCAAGTCCAGGGAGGAGGTGTCCCATCTAAGCAAGGATGTAACTTAGTCTAGAGTTAACTTTCTACCTCCTTTCTGGCTTAAATTAGGTTAAATGACTCACTTGGGGTCACATAGCAATGGCATGTCTAGGAGGGACATGAACCTTGGTCTTCCTGACTCCACAACCAGTTGTCTACTATGTGCAAATCTTGCAATAGCGAACACAGCAAGCCAAAAGAGGTTCCAAATGTTGGGCCCAATTTACTAGAGATTCAAATGGAGCTATTTTGGTTTGAGTTGGGAAATAAAATCTGTTCATGAGCTTTGTGCCCATTTTGCAAATAAGGAAAACAGGATCACCTATTCACTTACTTCCTATGCAACTTTATTAAATCACTCAAATCTTCTTTTATCATTTCGTCATCTGTAAAATGAGGTCAGACTAGGCAATCTTTTTTTTTTTTAAGCAATTGGGGTTAAGTAACTTGCTCAAGGTTACACGGCCAGTTATTTCTGGGTGTGGTGCTAAGTATCTGAGCCTGGATTCGATCCCCAGGTCATCCCAACACTGGGGCTGGTGCTCTTACTTGCTGAGCCACCTGGCTGCCCCTAGGCAATCTTTTAACTCTAAATCTTTTACCCTGGACCTTTACAGCAGATATATAATACCTTAGAATCTATGTCTCCTAAATGTTAACTTATGACTCCAGACAACCTCCTTATTACTTTCTACCAAATCCTATTCTCCCTGGTAAAGCACAATTTTGCAACAAGTCTAATGCAATGTAAGATCCTTGAGAACAGGGACAGTTGCTGTAGTAGCTGTTGTTGTTGTCTTTTTTGTACTTAAAATGTCCAGAATCTAGAACACAATCTTTTGATAGTATTTACTGAATGAATGATTAATGCTTTTTCCATGAACACCTATGGGGATGATATAAGACAATAAAGGGAAGACACAATAGCAGTGATGCATCTCCTGAGGGAGCCCTCTGGGTGAGGGCTCAAAATATCAAAATCAAATCTTTTCTCCTCTCCTCCCCCAAAACAATTTTTGCTGAAGTCTATGCAACTTTAATGTTTCCCCACTTGTCCTGCTGGCTTATTCTATAAGTATAAGCAACGGACGTGGAAATATTAGTCTTATGAGGAGTATGGAGAGGAACAGGACAGCAAATAGTGCTGAAAGCATCATTAGGCTGTGACAGGTACATAAATGTCTGCCTCTTTGACTGCCTTATTATTCAACTTTAAGTTCCTTGAGAACAAGGCTATCTCTGATCATTACTTTGTAGCCCTCATAGTCAAGTACAGAGGTTGTGTACCACGTAGGCACTTAATAAATAACTGGCTGATAAATATAGTTCCCTTTGAGACATTCCACCATGTGAAGCATTCACTCATTAATCCTCCTAGTAACTCTGAAGGCTGGTGGGAAAAATGATTCTCCTATTTGACAGGGAGTAAGAATCCAGAAGCAAAGAAATAAATTCTTTAACTAGGGTTTCAAGGGTGCTCCCCTGGTAGACTAGGGAAGGCAGAACCTGGAACTATGGACAGGTGATAATTGACCAAAGGTATGGAAACCCTGGCCTTCTGCTTTTTTCAGGGGACTGTTATTTTTATAACTTTCTTCCATTCAGAATTTCTCTACATCCCTCTTATTCTCATCCTCCTTCCTGTCTCTTTTTCTCTCTCCTTCCTCCTTTATCTCTGTCTTTCTGTATTTCCCTTCTACTGTCTCTGTCTCATCTCTTTTTCCTCACTTTTTCTCCTTCCTCCCTCACTTTTTCCCTGTTTCTCTCTCCTTTCTTCCTCTACACTTTTCCAACCCATCTCTAATCAGCACAAACTGTGTAGAAACAGATGCAAGGTATGTAAAATAAAAGTATTTTTCAGTTGTGCAACAAATCTGCACATTTTGGTAAGTCAAAGACATGATCACTGTTCAGGTGATCCACAAGAAATCATAGCAGTTTTCCAAAAGAAGTATGAGTGTTTGGGAAGGATGAGAAATATTATTTTGTACCAATCAGAAATAGGAGCAACGGGAACAGCTCAAGGACAACTGTCTTGACGACTTTCATTTCTGTTTTCCTATTCAGCTCAGTCCAATTAGCCATGGTTAATAATCCCAGTTACAAAAAGCCTTCCAGGACATATTTAGCACTCCAGGAAAGTGCATGTCCTTTCCTTACTTATCTCTCCTTCCCTGGCACCTACAGGGGGCCATACTGAAGGAGGTCAAAAGTTAGCCCTAGAATGAGTTGGAGAAACTTTTCATTTTAATGATAAACCCATTTTGAGACAATTCTGCCACCAATAGAAAATAGATGTATTTTCTGTGTGACTATGCAGTTCATTTCTAAAGGACCTTTAGATTTGGATATATTTGGAATGAAAGAACAGATAATCCAAGGACTTCTGATCCCACAGCAAGCTTTTTGCATGTTTATAGCAATATGTATATTTCAAAATTCAAAGTCACCTTCTCCTAGATCAAGCAATCCCCACTTCATTTTTCCACTTAAATTTTTTTTTTAATTGGAGTGCACACTCACTCAAAAGGATTCCCTGGGCATCAATTATGATTCTACATTTTAGCATTTATCTAAAGATGGACATTAATAGCTTTTAAAAACCTTTGAATGCATCAAGTTAAAATATATGCAAAACTCTTCTTTGTTCAGTGCTGACCTATGGATTCAAATGCTTATCTGGAACTAATACATGTTTAAAGAAGCCTGAGGGATAAACAATTCTAAATCTGGGCACTTAGGTCATCTGAACAAAATGGATTCAAGTCAAAATGATTAACAAATTGCAAAAGAAAGGATTTCTACATTTCAATGAGAGATTTACTGTACTTTTCTCTTGAACCCTCTTTCACTACCCCCTCCAAAATTAAACAAATACAGCATAAATATGCCAAGATATTCAAGGCTGAAAAATCACTCCAAGTCTGTGTGTGCTCATACACAAAGAACCCAACAAAATCTGTTTCACAATGAATAAAATCTAACTGGGAATGATAAATTGAGAGTCACTGTGGAAAATTCAGCCTGTAAGCAAAGAGTCAATGTGGTCAATTTGCCATAGAAAACATGGACCTAATGCTTTCCCAACACCTTGTAGGCAAATATCCCATTTCCTTCATTTAATAAAAATGAGAAACTTCCCTGGCTTTCTACTCCTTCCACCCAAGAAAGCTGTAGAAAAATTAACCCATTTGATAATGGCATTTTTTCTCAGTTGAGTCCATTTATGTCTACTTTATTATTCACATTTTTCTGAATCTTATTCATGAAAAGAATGATGAATTGATGTAAGCAACTTCACAATTTTATTTCCTAGTTCTTGTTAGGGGGAGGCTACATAGGTTCTTATGTAATGTAGTTTCATGAAGAAGGATAGAATAAAATTCATAGACAAAGTAAGGACAGGGATTTTCAAATGCTGCACCATGGGTGCTATCACAATTCACTGGTATATCTAAAAAGTCAAACTTCTATTTAAAACTGATATCAATATAGTAGTCAGAATTGGATAATTTAGATTTCATGGACTATTTCTATTTTTCATTGTACTTAATTCCATTATACCAAATATTTGCTTGAAATAAGTTGGTTCTTTGTTGAATCTTACAGACATTTTGGACATGCAGCAAATTTCACTGTGATTGAATATGTTATAGAGGGAGCACAAGAACACATGTCTGTAGACTATGACTACAAAGCAGTACAACTATATACGGCCTAATGAAACCAGTCTTATAATTTTACAGTTAATTTGATAATCAGTCAAAAAGCATTAAGTGTCTACTGTATACCAGGCACTGTGCTAAGGGGATACAAAGAAAGATAAAAGATAATCCTTGCTCTCAAGAAGCCCACAGTCTGATGGAAAAGACAACATGCAAATAACTATATACAAACAAGCAATAAATAGGATAAATTGGTGATAATCAGCAGAGGGAAGACATTAGAATTAAGAACACTGTGCAACAGCAATCTGTATCTATAAGACACATATTTAACTGGGTGTATGTGGCATTTTATCAAAAATTATATTTTAAAATGTTATGTTAAAATGTGTGAAGAAGTTAGAATAGGTTAAAACATTGCATACTCTATGTAAAATGTCAAAAATATATTAATATCTATTTGCATATGCCCTTATTTTAGTTATATTCTAGCAGAATGTTTTTGTAAGAATAACCCTACAAGAATACAACTTACAAAAAGAAACCTCAAAGTAAAGCAATTTCCATAAAGAGTAAAAAAAACAAATTACTTACCTGGATCTTCTATAGTTAAGTTCTTCGTTAACCATTGCACAATGTCTGACCCTGCAATAAAATGTAAACAAATGTGAAGATTTGTGCTTATTTCAAGAACTCAAAACTTTCAGACAATTGATGGTTAGTGATTTTTGTTGTTTTAGTTTGGCTTTTTAAAAAAATCAACAGTGGTGCCATTTATAGAACCAGAAAAACAAAGTGGAATGGATTTGGAGACGATGATAAATTTGGTTTTAATTCAGTTTTCTATTCTAAATCAGACCAACAAGCATTTATTAAATAACTACTTTGTGCAAGGCAATGTGCTAGTTTTCAGAATAATTCATTTTTTAAATAAGAGAGAAAATAGATGATAATTGCAGAACTATGACTATTAAGCATTATTGTGATCTTGGGAATAGAATTCTGTTGCAGAACTAGGTTCCATTCAAACTCCTGCCAGAGGCTTGGTCTGTGATCTTGTTCATATTTCTGACCTCATTTACTCTTCTGCACAACTGAAAAATAGCAAAAGTCACCAGTAATATACTTCAGACACATCTCAAATGATTAAAATAGCAGTGTTCATAAAATAATTCTAGGTTCTTTGATGAAAATAGTGCTACAGTAATATCCCACTAAGAACAACCCTAAATTTGGGTTCCATCTCTCTGGCCTGCCTCCAGAGACTCTCCCCATTAAATGTTTTTGTTCTCCACTTGGTTTGTTAAATATCACAGAGCCTTGTTAAGAACAGTAGAGACCAATTTACAAGGGCTATGTCTCTAACATTAAAAAATAAGGTATCTAATTGCTGCCCTTAACTACTTCTGCAACATAAAAAGAAAAAAGAAAAGGAAATTTTGAAACCTTGAGAGATTTTTTATTTAAACTTTTATCCAATTTCAGACTCAAAGTTAGTGCGGCAAAGTAGAAAGAATACTGCAGTTGAAGTCAAGAGGTCTCTGCTCTTTTACTTCGTGGAAATCACTTATCCTTTCTCTTCCTCATTTTCTTAATCTACAAAAAGAGGTTGTTCTTAATGTGTCTATGTTCTTTTCTAACACTACAGCACATTTTTCTATTAGCCAAAATTATTCTCCTTTTATATTCTCTACTCCTCAAGTCTCTTGAACAAGTAGAATCAAGGATTTGGATCCTTGGTCCCAAGCTCTAATCAATCATCATTTACTTTTATCACCTTGTACTAGGGCTCTGTTCCTCTGGGAAGATTAGTTACTCTTTCCTTCCCTTCTCCCTTTCCTTCTTCCCCTCCTTACCATCCCCCTGCCTCAGAAAAAAATGCTTGCACTCATCTGAGAATTTTCCTTTCGAACAAGATCATAAATTAGGTTAGAGGATATTCTTGGGAAGGGAAGAGTTTGCTTCTTTTCCTGTCTCAATTCCAAGAATTTTCTAGGACATGTAGGTGTTGCAGGGTCTGGAGTCAGAAGGACTTGAGGTCAAATCTGACCTCAGACATTTACTAATTGTGTGAACCTGGGCAAGTCACTTAACTTCTGCTCCCCTAATTATAAAATGGAGGCAATAGTGGTATCTAAATCACAGGGCTGTGAGGGGGAAATGAGATAATATTTGCGAAGCTCTTAGCACAGGGCATGGCACAAAGTAGGCACTTAATCAATGCTTATTCCCTTTCTCCCCCCCTCTTTCCTCTGTATCTTTTGATTCTTGTTCTGAATCCAGATGTAATCTCACCCCAACAACCTCCTTTTCAACTTGCTACCAAGTAAAGCAGTGGTTTCTCTGTTGGCTTGATAGCACCACCTCTGAACAGATTCACACAATTCTGCCTGACCCTATGATGGTCCCCAGTCTCTGTATTGATCAGTTTTAAGTTTTTATTGTATGAATATTTGCTGCTCATGAAAAATCTCCTATTTGTAACACTATTGCGATAGAAGTAACTTTTGCCTGCATCATTATTTTACCTTAAGTTGTATTTTTGAAGACGTTATTATTGCCATTAAATGGAATATAGCTGTGTCTTAATTTCAAAGGAAACTATATATTTTTTTTAAATTTGGCAATCATTTCCTAAATACTATGAAAAATTTAATATCCCATATTGAGTTTAATCTTCAGGAGCTTTAAATAAAGCTTTCCATGTGGTTGATCAGCCAATTTTATCTTTACAAGACTGCTCCTTTTAAAGCTGTCTCTGATTCAAATGCAATTGAGAAGATGGATTTATCCAGACCCTGAAGGAAGTTTTAATGTAACCAGCCAAGAGACTTCAAAACTCCATCTCTGTAGGAAGGTAGTGAAATCACACACAAAAGCACAATTATTATAAAGCGTGTTCAGCCGTATGCCTCCAATTACCCTGTATAGGCATCTGTACTTCCTGAGGCATGATGTAGCCTTTTTAAAAACATATTTTAAATATTTGGAGCTCTGCTTTTCAAATAAATGGGTAGTCATGCCTGACCCATGTAGGATTCCATGTGCCCAAATACTGTCCCAACTTTTTCCTCATCTGAAAAAAAAGACCCATTTTAGGCTAAGAGATTCTTTAGGGACTTTTTGTAGGCAGCCATGGAAATTCTCCATGCAGATGGAAAGATCCAAACACTGGTGCCAGGACTATAAATATTTCACATTGTGAAACATGCTAACAAATGGCCTCTGGAGAATGAAGGAGGGTTTTTTTTATATCAATAAACACCAAAAGTGAAATTTTCAAAAGGTATTTTTTTTAATATGGAGGACAGAAACTTTTCACACTATGCTTTTAGTTATTTCTGACAATTGTTCATCCTCAATTGAGTTTTAAAAGAGACAGTTTAAAATTACATGCCCTTTTATAGGATTTGATATTAGAAATACACATCTGGTTATTCTATGATAACATCAATATATTTCAGGTTGTTTCAGAGGAAAATCCTATACAATTAATTGGCACACAGTACATTATTCTTTCATTGCCAAAGACTTTCTGTTATTTCACCCATTTTGCAACAGGGATTCAGTGCAAAAAGTTTGAGAGTAGTATGTGTGCATATTTGTGTATTTGTGTGTGTGTGTGTGTGTGTGTGGACTACAAGATCAAAATAGATCAACAATGTGATATAACATCCCCCCCCCCAAAAAAAAGCCAAGGTAGTCTTGTGATGAATGTGATACTTAACTAATACTGTTCTCTCCAAGGTTACTATATTCTATTTGTTAGATCTGATGTCTTTTGCTTTGTCTTCATTCTTCCTGACATCTTTCTAGTGACAGAGCACCCTATTCTCCTGTATACTCTGTCCTCCTTAGGTTTGCATAGCCCTGTTCTCTCTTCATTCTCCTATCTGTCCTTTCCTCAATCTCCTTCAAATCTATATACTAATCCTTAATTTTGTCTCCTCTACCCCCAAGGCTATGTCAGTGGTCCATTTCTCCTCTCTCTTGGTGATCTCATCATCTCCTATGGTTTCAATTACCTCTGTACAGATGACACCTGCATATATTTATTAAGGGCAGGTCTCTCTCTTAAATTTCAGTCCCACTTCACTAACTCCCTATTTAACATCCCCAAATAGATATCCCACAGGCATCTCAAACTCAGTAGGTACAAAATAAAACTTATTACCTTCTCTCATAAATACTCTCTTCTTCCAAACTTTCCTATTTCTTTTCAAGGCACACATTTTTCACTCAGTCACCCAGGTTCATGACCTTGAAGTCACCTTTAATTTTCCCTCTACCTCAATGCTTATTTCCAATCAGTTGCTGTTTTATTGATTTGAGTTCCATATCTCACTATTGTCCCCTATCTCCAACTCAGATGGTTATCAACTTAATTAAGCCCTCATAACCTACTTAGGCAACTAGATGGACCTGGATTCCAGAAGACCTCAGTACCAATTCTGCCTCACAAACTTACTAATTGTATAACTTTAGGCAAGTCACAGAAACACCATCTGTCTCAGTTTTCTAATCTGCATAGTGGGAGTAATAATACCACTTACTTCCTAGGAGTGTTATCAGTATAAAATGAAATAATATTTTTAAAGCATTTTATAAGTTACAGTTATCATCCTCATCTTCATTCTCATCATTACCTCTAACCTGGAGAATTGCATAACCAGATTTTAATATCTCCCCCTTCTAATCTACCCTCATACCAAGTTCCAAAATAATTTTCCTATAGCACAAGCCTAACCATGATACTCACTTTCTTCAAACCTCCAATTGCTATTTATCACCTCTAGGATGAAATAGAAATTTCTCAATTTGACATTTCAAGTGCCTCACAATCTAGTTCTATCCCCTGCCCTTGTAGACTTATTTCACACTGCTTTCCTTTGTTCATTCTCCATTCCAACCAAACTGCTCTCCTTGTTATTTCTTGACCTCCACATCTCATATTCCTTTTCCCTATCCTTGCACATGGGCTGTTACCAGTTCCCAAAATGCACTTTTCTTTACCTCAGCCCCTCAGAATTCCTAGCCCCCTTTAAGACTTGACTTATGGGTCACTTTCTAAAGGAAACCTCGTCTAATCTATTATCACATATATACTTATTTGCTTACATGATATCTTCCCATTAGAATGAAAATTTCTCAAGGGACCATTTTTTTTTTCATTCTGTCTTGGTATTCCCAGTGCCTAGCACAGTGCTTTTGATGTGGTAGGTGTTTTAAAAATGTTAATTGAATAGGATTGTTTGAAAGTATTCTGGCCTAGAGAAATGTCCCTATAGCAGGGGTCTGCAGGAGTCAGTTTGAAGGGTCTGTGAGAGCAGATCTTTATTTTTTGGTGTGACCATTTACACCTCAAAAATTGGCAAATGCTACAAATAAGGTTGTAATTTATGATTTTGCTGATCATCTAAATTGAATAAAGTGATGGGAAAATATGAATAACGTAGATTAAGTTTAAAAGTGTGTATTGCGTACATTTTTATAGAGCCTACTATAATCTCAGAGGGAATGCATAAGCATTAAGGGGAATTTGGAAATACTTCCTGCATAAGGTAGAGCAGTGTGAGGTGTAAAATGGATAATTTCAATTACATTAAATTTTAAAGGTTTTCATACGAATAAAACACATAGCCAAGATTAAAAGGAATTTTAGTGAAACTTGACAGGAACCAGGGAAACCAATAGGCTGAGGTGAGGGAGAAAAGCACTCCAGGAATGGGGGATAATCAGCAATAAAGGGACTGAACCAGGAGATGCAATGTCTCATTCAAGAAACTGCAAGAAGGCCAGTTCGCCAGATCATAGAGTACGATATGTATGTAGGCAAGAGTAAAGTATAGGAAAGGTAGGAAAGAGCCAAGTTATGAATGGTTTTAAAAGCCAGAGGATTTTACATTTGATCCTAGAGGCATTAAGAAGTCACTGGAGGGGGGAAGAGTCAAGATGGCCGAGTAGAAGCACGACCTACCCTCTGCTCTGGCTTCCACCTTCCCCAATACATGTAAAAAGGGGACTCTAAACAAACTTTGGAGCTGCAGAACCCACAAAATGACACAGAGAAGCTAACCTCCCGCTGAGGACAGCCCAGCAGGCCAGCAGGAATTGGCCAGCGGAGTGCTCTGGGAGCTGAGCCCAGCCCCACGCCAAGGCTTTAGCACCAAGGCAGGCCTGACAAGCCACTGGCAGGAGGGACCCCAGATCAGCAGCAGCTGTGGCTGTTTCCAGAATTATCAACACATAGATGCAAAGGACAAAGTGAGAGGTCAGTGAAGTCTGGACTTTGGGACCCAGTAAGTGGGAGTACGTGGTTTTTGCCCCCGGGGAGAGAAGCCTCTGAGACCCAGGCACAGCCAGCCAGCACCACATGGTGGCTTCACCTCCTGGCCTGCAGAGTGTAGGGAGAGGAAGAACCAGTCTGAGGGGTAATCGCTCTTGCTTTAACCTGCTTGGATCTGGATTGCAGTCTAGAGTGGAGGTCCTAGGGTGTGTATCCAGCTTGGCAGAGCATGTGGAGACCTCAAAGAGGGCACCCATCTAATACCTCTGGCAGCTGAGAAAATCCCAGCACTTGGGACGAAAGCTCCCCTGTCTGGTGGCAAAGTCCTACTGTAGCAAAAAGCCCAAAAGTCAAGTAATTGAGTGGCAAAATGAGCAGGCCAAGGAAACAAAGCAGACAGAAGATTGCAACATTACACTCCCATTTTGGGGACAAAAAGGAGCAAAGCATGGAACAGGAGGAAGAAAGTGAAGTCAGAACTCCTGCACCAAAAGCTTCAAAAGAAAATACAAGCTGGTTACTGGCCATAGAGAACCTTAAGAAGTGGATAAGAGAAGTGGAGGAAAAATTGGGAAGAGAAATGAGAACAATGCAAGACAATTATGAAATGAGAGTCAACAGCCTGACTGAGGAAAATCATACTTTAAAAAATAGACTAACTCAAATGGCAAAAGAGGCTCAAAAAAGCAATGAGGAGAAGAATGCCTTAAAAACCTGAATTTGCCAGATGGAAAAAGAATCTCAAAAGCTCAATGAGGAGAATCATTGCTTCAGATTTAAAAATTATTGGACTGCCTGAAAGCCATGATCAAAGTAAGAACAATCCTCAGAAGCTCTTTGACTCAATTTTAAGTTTTGTAAAGCACTTCCCTCATTAAGAGCCTGAATATAAAAACTGTACAGTAGAGAATAAAAGAAAATATAGACAGAAGCATAGAAAGTGACTTTGAAAATGATGAGTAGTACTTAGATAGTTTTTCAAAGAAAAGAAACATTCTGAAATGTAAATCGATGGTTTTATAGAGAATCCTATTTTAGGTGGTGCTGTCTATATGGAAACGTTCTCTCTTTACATCTTTATGTATTTAAGCTCAAAATGAATTTTAAATTTTTTTTTAAAAGAGAAAGAAAAAAATCCCGGAGAATAGGTAGTATGAGTTTTATTTGCTAATAAAGAAATTATCTCATAGAAAATAAAAAAAGAAGTCACTGGAGTTTATTGAGGGGATGACATTGTCAGACCAGCACTTTAGTGCATAATGATATAGCTGTATCATTAAGTGTCTACTATGTTCCAAAGGTAAAAAAAAAAAAAACCTAGCATTTTGCCAAAAATCTTCATATACAAATACTTAAAACTAGGAAATATTTTATAGTTTGATATACCATGTTTCAAAGTATCCTAATAATCTATGGTGAGATTTCTCCCACTATCCAGCCTGTCAATACAGAACTGAGCAAAACACTCCAGACTTGATCTGACTAGGGGAGAGCCCACAGGGCTGGTTATACTCTTTGTTCTGGATACTAATTCTTTTAAAGCAACCTTATGATCTCCTTCTATTTTTTGATAACCACATCACATTTTTGGCTCATAGTGGCTTTGAAAGGAATGAAACCTCTCTATTATACATGAAAATAAACTCATCCCTTATTATAAATATCTTGCTTTATACAAAAGTTGTCAGCATGAAAAATCGCTTCAAATTGGAGCTTTTGTAAACTGAACCATATTCTAAATGAATTATAGGTCTCATTTAAAGGAATCCTATTCTGTGTATTTTTGTAATATGGAGATGGCTTCTCTAAAATGAATGCTACCATTCTCAAACATTTATTTATTTTTTTATATATTTTCAAATCTGAAATTCTTAGAGCAGTATATAAAGATATCTTACCTATTTGGTATTCACTAGAGTTCCAAAACAGAGCACCTAAGTAGTGTAATGAACAGAGTACCAGGCCTGGAGTCAGGAAATACCTGAGTTCAAATCCAGCCTCAGAAACTTACTAGTTGTATGAATCTGGGCAAGTCACTTAACCCTTTTTTTGCTTCAGTTTCCTCATCTGTAAAATGAGCTGGAAGAAGGAAATGACAAACCACTCCAGTATCTTCTCCAAGAAAATCTCAAGTGAAGTCACAAAGAGTTGGATACAAGTGAAACGACTGAACAACAACAACAAAGAACTCAGAAAACATGAAGTACTTTTTCATATTACCAACACAATACAGAAAGTAAGAAATACAGTAGAGTAACTTCCAATAACATGCTACATCTGTGAACTCCTAGGGGGAAAGCCACAGCCAACAAATCAACCAGGAGGGCTTTAAACAGAGGTAAGATGATTTTTTCCCCTAAATACAATTCATCTAAGAGAAAGGAAACCTGAGTAGTATGTCTAGGTAAACAGTGGAGTGCATGACTAATTAGATCTTTCACTTTATAAATTATTGTTCTAGTTTTCTCTGACTATAGACTAAATGTAGAGTATCAAACAATACCAAGCTCTATAAATAGTGGTAAATTACAAATAAAAAAGAGAGGAATTGGAGTGTATTGTTTGGAAGGAACCATCTGCAGTAATGGTCAATAGTGCCATTTTTTGATTGCAAAGGAGGATGATGAGTATAGACAAAGATATCCATCTCCCTCCCCAAATCTGGGAAAACACATTACTATATAAAGAATATAGAATAATGATGAGCCTGTCCTCCTTAGTTATTTTGGAATAGTTACTTAATCCATGGTAGAAGGGTAATTTTAACTCAATTCACTTTTTGGTATATAAGGAATGCAAATCACAGGATACATTTATCTAATGGGTCTTGTAAAAGGGAGCCAGGGAGTACATCTGTGATTCTACTTCTATCTCTTCAAAGCTCATAAAAGTTTATTCAAAGCTTCAGCAATCGCAAAACATAAGAGCAAACAGTGCAATGTCAGGTGATCAGAATAAAAGGAATTTAACATACCCAGTGAAATGTTCCATGCCTTCACCTATCTCCAGAGATCAATATGAGTAATACAACTAAGGAACCACTTGTAAATTCAACAAAGTGTTGTACAATGTATTTAGTTATTTCCTTTCAATTTCTAAAAGTGTGCACCCTCTTATATATATATATATATATATATATATATATATATATATATATATGTCTACATTATTGTTGTTGTTATTTTGGTGTGGACATGTACTTTCAATGATGTGGGGAACTGCAACCAGCAACAAGGATCAACAACTCACCTACAATCTTAGAGAGATACCTAGGAGACTTGAGAAGTCAAATGATTTGTCCATGATCACACCACTAATATATTTCCAAAGGAAGACTCAACCTATGTCACCCTGACTCAAATTTGCCTTTTTTTTACACTCAACATGCTGCCTTTGTCCACTCACATATTCTCATCAATATTGGTTATCCCAAAAGACTTAGTTTATTATTAATGTACTAAGGCTTAAAATTCCACTAAGACTTTTGATATCCCTGTTATGTCCTTTCTAATTGGACAAAAGTAATAGCTTGTATTCCTTTTATGGAATGTGATGTCTTTTATCCCTACACATGAAGAGGATCCTACCAACCCAATGTCATCAGATTGCATACTTGAAGATCCTTGTGAAATATATTTTTGTGATATAGATAATAAGAATTTAATTTATGAATGAAAGGACCTCCTAGGCAATTCCACTAGTTTCCCACTGAATTTTATGTTAGATTTCTGGGATGAAATATGTTAAATATTTAGACATACTGAATATTAAATTTACTATCCTTGTTGCCAGAAAAAAAGTCCAAGATCAAAGAAACTTTGAATGCTATAGCTCTTGGTTATCTCCCACTGCTTCTACAGTATAAGCTAGCAGTAACTTTAGGGCTTTTATTGCTGCTTCATCAAACTATTACCTGCTTTAAAATTATCACACAAAATGATAAAGCCTTTAATTCACCTGGACTAGAGGCTCTCAGTAAAATGATCAGCATAGTCATTCAAATTATGTTATGGTAGTTTTTTCAAAAATGAAATTGCACTTACATGGCAAACATTGTTTTCTTTGCTTTATCTAGAATCCTTCCCATCTTGATCAATGAAATCACCACAGAGCAAAATGAAGATACATACTTTTCCTGGTATCTGTTCTTTTAGGTACCTTACACTTAAGTCATTTCTATTTTACCACACTTGTAATACTTAACATATCCTTTTTCCAGGTCTAATAATAATTATGTGTACCATCCAATTCCTTTTTAACATGTGCACGTGCTCAAGTGATTATATAATAAATGGTGCTTTCCTGGAATTCAAGCCCTTTAAATTATATAGTTCTTACCAAGTCATGCTTCTGGAAGGAGAAACCTGTTATCAAGTCACAGATCTTCATTCATTGCTACACAATATTCAATTTCAGTGGCAGTCTAAGCTTCATTTTCCTACACAGTAAGAGTTCAAACATTTTACCATCTTCATGAAAGAGCTATATAAATAAGTAATTTTTGAATCAGGTTATTTTTCTAACATTTTCAAAGCTAAAATATTGAAGCTGATCCTTGCATTTCAATGAACCTCTTTTGAAGACATTACTTGTCTGTTTTCTTATTTTATGACATAATACAATATAATCAAGTTATATCATGCAACTTACTGCAGATACTTAGACCTATCAACGAGTCTGATAGTTGTCCTCCACTTAAGCCTTCTTCTAGAACCTCATTATTTCATGGAGGTGATTATGTCTTTGGAAAAGCAATGCCAATGGAACAGAAAACTGGCAGGTCAGATCATATCAGGAAGATTTACCAAAGGACTGTCTGCCTGTTATCTGAAAGTCAGCTTAGCTAAATGTAGAGAGTCTCATCACCAGAGGATAGGTCAGCTGTTCATGAATTGTTATGCAAACAACTGATGGAGATAGTCTACTATGGCAAAGATAGGCTACAATTTATAGAGTTGAAAGAAGAACCTGGATTTTAATCCTGGCTCTGATGCTTATTATCAGTGTGACCATAGGTAACGCTTAATATCTCTTTACCACAGATTCCTCATCTTTAAAATAGAGACAATAATAAAGTAGCCTGCAATACAATGTAATGGAATGTTACCGCACAATAAAAATGATTAATAAGACTACAGGGAGGCAAGAGAAGACTTAAATGAACAAAATACAGATTGAAATGATCTGATCTTTGGCAGGGGGTGTGGGGAGATATACACAATGTGTACAAGAATATAAGGGAAAAAAGAACAAAAAGAGAAAAAGAGAACTACACAGTGGTCTGTAGGGTGCTGCCACTGCTAGAATCTTATACTTCCAACATTCATTAGATTTGTGACCACAAGAAACTCACCTTGCTGAACATCAGTTTCCTCATCTATAGAAACAGAGATAAAAGTCACCCTTGCCTTAAAAGGTTGGTATGAGGATGGACCAAATGAAATCAAATTTACGAAATAGTTTGCAATAAAGTAATAAAGACACACCTACCTAAAAGAATTAATTGGTAATTTATGTTTGTATTTTAAGGAATCTAATCAATCATATGATCTTAATTTGATGGATTGCTGCTTTAGTTTCACAATCCTTTATGTGTTCCTAAAATAATGTGAATTAATGTTACCATTTCTATTACATTTTACATTTATGAAAGAGAACTGAAAAATAAAATAGTTGGGCCTTTATAGGAAATGGGATTTGAGTATATATGTATTATAGGAATGTAAATTTTTAAGATCTTCCCTTTCCATAGGTTAAATGCACCTGGAGCCTGTGGTGGGAGGCTTGTTTTTCAGGAACTCCCAGACCTTGGTGCTTTGTGATTGGGCAGTGGATCAAGAGGGCTGTTATATTCTCTGACCCAGGAGAAGGCTATATAATTGCTGATGTGAGACTATGTTTTGGGGCTCACTTTGAGAAGTGTTGTGTGATTTGACCAGATGAGATTCTGGGCAGCCATTGAGAGCCCCCTGGTTTTGAAAAACCCAGATGTTGATGCTTTTCTCTCTGGTAACTGTGATTAGGTATGGATGTATATAATGGTTGGACAGTTTGGAAGCCTGTCTGCTGAAATGTTTCTCTGTCTTGTAACTTCTGTTTGTAACCTCTGTGTACTCTGAAGTTCGGGATGCCGACCTTTTTCCCCTGAACTAGGTAAATGATGTATTTGATTGATAAAAGCAAGATTGTTAACCCATTTTGAGTTGTTTTCCTTTAGAAAAGAATATCTAAGAACCTGTGTTGGCAGTCACCTTGGGGACACTGGGGTGCTTGCTGCTACAACATGAAATTTGATAGATTAAAAATCCTATAACTCAAGGTATTTTAAATTTTCCTTCAAAAATGCTCACTATTATTCAAGATTATTGAGATTCAGACCCGTTCTTTTCCTACATTTTTTCCATCTTTCTCCTTTACTTTATTTTTCTTTCTAAAGAGAAATATTAAAACCATTTTGTTTTTTGTTTACCAAACATACTTTTATTTGAACTAACTGTCAGTCATTATACAGATGAAACTCCTTCCCTCACTCAAGTAATGGCACCAAACCCATTGCACTCTAATTTTTTTTTGCCTTTTTTGGAGGGCAATTGGGGTTAAGTAACTTGCCCAAGTTTACACGGCTGGTTTTGTGTGTGTGTGTGTGTGTGTGTGTGTGTGTGTGTGTGTGTGTGTGTGTGTGTGTCGGTGTTAAGTGTCTAAGGCTGGAACTGAACTCTAAAAGAACCTTTATTTACATCAGTGCTGAGGAAAAAGGAGGGAAAGTGGTAGAGTTATGGCTCTGACAATTAAAAAAATTAAGGCAGATGATATAAAATATCACTTTGAGATTATAGTAATTTACATATAAGCAATAGCGTGAAGTCTCCCTTCCCCTTCCTATTAGAAATTAAGTCCTTTTCAGAGTAGGGAAGCCCTCATGAGGGAAAATAAGTACTTTTTACTAATCATTATATAATATTGGGAATTATTTTTAATTTTTTAAATGTGCAATTAAAAGTCCTGGAAACATACCTTAAGAGTTCAGGGATGTTATCTGTCTGTTTTTGGATAGACTGCCCATCACCTTACCCACTCCAGTTTTTAAATCCTTCATAAAGCTTTCCTCCTACTCCTCAAATAAAATCACAACAATCTCATGACATTGGGGACAATCATCATATAGCATAATTTAATAACCACTGCCACCACAAATGAAAGCAGCTATAGGTGGCTCACTGGATAGAGCACTGAATCTGGAGTTAGGAAGACCTGAATTCAAATCTGGTCTCAGACACTAGCTATGTGACCCTGGGCAAGTCACTTAACCTCTATTTGTCTTAATCCACTGATGAAGGAAATGGCAAGTCACTCCAGTATCTTTGCCAAAAAAAAAAACCCTGTGGACAGTATGGTCTAGGGATCCTAAAAAGTCAAACAGGACTAAACAACAACAAACCACCACCACCACCATTTTTTTGTCATGGACCTTTTTTTTCAAACAAGTACAATCTATGGACTTCTCAGAATAAAGTTTTTAAATGCATAAAATAAAATACATAGTATTACAATAGATTTTTTTTCTTGGCCCTTATCCATCATCACACTATGATATACAGAGTGCCCAGCAATTGAGGGGAAAACACTCGATGGGTCATCATTTCCTATAAAGTTAGATTTGTACATTTTAGAGCTGTTGTAAAAAATGAGGGCAGCCATTCATTGGGAAATGGCTAAACACATGGAGACATGCAATGTAATGGAATATTGCTGCACAATAAGAAATGATTAATAAAAATACAGGAAGGCAAGAGAAAACTTTTATATGAACAAAATACAGACTGATATAACCCAATTTAGGAGGGAAAATACATATGAGTATGACGATGTAAAGGAAAAAGAACAACAAAAATTTCAAAAGAGCACTGTATAGTGACAATGGCCAAGTCTGACCCCAAAGATAATACATGAAAATATATCTCCTTCTTTGCAGAAGTAAGGCACTGGAAAGTAAAACACTGTCAGACTTGATTGATGAGTGGTTTAGTTTTCTTGAATTGTGTTTTCCCATCTTCAACTCTTTATTTTATGGGATATCTCACTGGGTGAAGAAGGGAGGGATATGTTAGAAAATGAAGCAATGTTTAAAAAAATCACTATATTTTTAAAAAGAACAAAGTTAAAAAAATCAAAGATGGCAACAATATTATCATCCATGGCAACTGGAAAGTGCCAAATTTAAACTCTTAGAGAGGAAGTGATATTTCACCTGCAACCAGAGAGAATGCACTGTGTGCTGGGGTGATGAAGTCACAGCTTTTTCCAAACCAGAAGTTCTCTTTCATTCTGGGATAAATGACTAATCTGCTGATGTAGCAAGGGAGCTTAAAGTCAAAAGCAGAAGGCATAGGATTAAGTTAAGAATATTTACAGCCCTGTCACTTTTCACAGGTCTTAAGCCTGGCTAGGTTCTTTAATGCATCACACTTTAAATCCTTCTCTATTGAGCAGATGTTAGGAGAAGAGAAAAAAAATATTTGGGAATCAGGGGTATTCTATCACACAAACTCATCACAGAGTCACCTCTTTAGTAGGTCAATGCATACAAGGATTTTAAATAGCTAAATGGCTGGATCAAATGAATGTGTGTCCGGAGGGGAAGACTCATGAGACAACAGAGCAATAAACCAACAATGTCCAGAAAGGAAACAGCCAGCAAGATCTCACTCTTTGTAGCTATGCTGCTATGCAGATATAATAATAACAGTCAGGATTTATATAGCTCATAATCAATCCTAACGACCACTCTTTAAGGTGGGTGTTATTATTATCCTCATTTTACAGATGAGATCTGAAGCTGAGGAGACAAAGTGCCTTGCCCAAGGCCACTCAATTAGTGAGAGTCTGAACATAGAACATGACGCCCATGTTCTACCCACTACATTACCTGTCTCCTTTTCTTTTTCTCCAAGCACTGAATGGTTCTCAGAAAGAGGTTTTATGGGGTCTAATCTCCAGTCACTAATAGTAACAAACCTAATTTTCCAGTATTTATGAGGATGATGCATTCCTCAGAGCTAGTAGCTTTAAGTGCTACCTTTTTAGCCAAGAAATTTATTTTTTGTTGTGCTAATATTATTACTGAGCCATAGAAATGAAAGAAAAAGAAAACCTATGAATAACTAATTGTAGTATGCCATAGTAACAATTCAACATTTGATATTCAAAACAAGATATTCCTGATATGTTGGTAAAATAGCATGTTCTAAAGGATGAGGGATTATGAAACTATGCTGGAGGGAGTTTCCAATTTTTTTTTTTAATTTCCAGCACCTTCCTACAAAACAATTTTGGTGCATACTTAGTATAAGATGACTAAAAGTTACCATTCGTGGATTAACATTCTTTATTAAAATACATGTGGATTTAAAATTCAAGGCAAAGGGATTCAATAGCATATGTGTTTTCCAATCCCAAGCTATGGGTTTAGAAATCTCAGACAAACTGAGAAGCTGTTAAATATAGCTCCCGTTTCCATGAACTATATTTGTGTATACTTTCCAGACTCCTTCTCTGACCAACACTCAAGTTCCCACTCCTAGGCTCTGGTTGGAGAGCTACCCCTGATCTCATCTGGTCTTAGGTCTACCACTTTTCAATATGGGGATGATAACAGCATGTTAGGAAGACAAAATGAGATAGTATTTGTTAAACAAAAAAAAATGCTTAATAGAGGACTTGACACATACTAGGCACTTTATAAAGGTTATTTCATCTCCCTTTACTCCCATTCCTCTACCTATCCTCTTTCTAATTCTACTTCTGAGTACTACTGACCCTGGATTCTAATAACCATTGCTTCTGACTTTTCTGTCCAAAACATTCTATGATAAATGCCACTTCCAAATAGGTGCTGTTTTCCTCTATTAAGTTCCTTAAGGAGAAAAATTGTCTTACTTGCTTATATTTGCATTACTAGTATTTAACATTGTGTCTGGCACATAGTAAAGCATTTAATAAATGCTTTTAAATTTGTTTGTTTGTACAGTCTTAAATATATATGTATATATATTTAATATAATATATATTTAAATATACGATATTTAAATATATATTTTAAATATATACTGTTTTAAAGTCTACAAAACAATTTCCTCAAAATAGGCTGCAGATGCAGGTATTACAGCTATTATATGCATTTTAAAGATGAGGAAATTGAAGCTCAGAAGCTGACTTGCCCAAGGTCACATGATTGGGAACCAGTAGGTCCTAAGTTCAGTCTTTGAGTACAAATCCTGTGTGCTTTTCAATACAACATACTCCGCACAGGTACAATATGACAAAATTGTTAATATAATGACAGTAATGGTTAATACCAAATATATTATTGACTGCTACTCCCTTTGAATGTTCCTTGTAATGTCAGAATTTATACTCTTGAGATGTTTACTCTTGATTAGGTTGAGCTGAACCATACCTTGGGCCCCTCCATCCTGAGATCTTGTAGGGGAACCTGGCCCAAGTTGGATCTAGGCCTTTGATGTCTTTGCCCCTTCCCATTGGGATTCATGGTACGAAGGGCAAAACAGTCAGAATGAAGTGGGTTTCCCTGCCCAGATTGCCAAAGACCGGTGGGGTCTCATGAACAGGCCTCACCATGTCATACTGTCTCCTCAGGGTCTCCTCCTAAAAACTTTAAGAACTTTTTCATGATTTTCTTTGTTTGGGAAATCCGTTGGACACCCCCCAGGGTGTTTGCTACCCTGTTATCTCAATTAAAGACACTTTATTTCTGAATTCGAGGATTCGACAGATACATGAATATTAATCCCATTGACTTCCTTAATTTATATGTACCTCAGTTGAAGCCTGCAGTGTAATTTCTAAGATGAAGTTTTCTACACAGTGCCTTTTGCAGTAATAAAGTTCAGTCATGTTAATCAGTAGTTTCTAAGGCTCGTCCCTTGCCTGTCATTAACACAACAGAACCCGGCTGAGCCCACCCCTCCCCATTAGATTCCACATCCCAAATGGAACTGTTGCTGACAGTCTGTACTGTAATGCCAAGAATGAAACTGCCGTTTAAGATATTTCCTGCTGTGGTCCTCCCTAGAGGCTGAGAAGCAGAAATTAAATTAAAACCCATAGATCAAAAGCTTAACTTTTCTTCCAGTAATGCACCCACACATTAGTTAACATTTATAATACCGACCCCTTTGTGGTTTTATGACTTTAAATTTAATGTCTTTCTAAGCCAGTACTCAAATTTCCTACTGATGCTATCAGCAGGTCTCATTTGGGGATCTCGGCATCTAGAATGACCTAACAAGGAAAATGTGTTGGCTGGCTTATTTGAGAGAAAAGAGGAAATACATCAAAGGTTCAATCATCACATCAGAAATTCTCCCATTACTTTTCAGCACCATTTCCCCTTCTTTGCCTATGTCTTCGCCCAGTGCCATTATTTTCATAAAGTATGCATAATCAGCATGACAGGTTGGTTGACATCTCCTACAAGGTCTATAGGATCTCATTACTAGCCAGACTGAATTTCCAAGTTCCGTGAAATTCAATGAGATGATTTCTATAAACTGTAAGTGGACAAAGGAATTTTCTCTTACTGAGAAGTAATACTGTTTAAGAATCACAAAATCTTGGAACTGGGAGGGACCTGTGGGATCTTTGATATAATGACATCAAGATTAATCTTAAAAAAAATGTTTGGGTTTGTCTGTTTTTTTTTTTTTATGTTTTGCTACATTCCATAGAAGCTACTGGATTAGAATAGCAAAATGAAATCTATCCCTTTCTTGTCACTCTAGAGTATAATGATTTTTAAAAAATGTTCTCTAATAGGAAAAAAAAAGCTCACTTTAGAAATGATGTAGCAGAAATATGCTCAGCTTGGTTACACTAATGAAACACAGTTCATGCCTGTATACATACATGTGTGTATGTACAGATACTCCTTCCAGACCTTCCCCTTAAATAGGGTGCCCAGGCCAGTCATTTTTTCATTTAATACTCAGCCACACTTCCCAGGACTTCATCATTACCCCTAAGAACCTCATCTTCCTTAAAGATCACATCAACCCTGGAACTCAAACTTCATTGGTGACTCCTCTCCCTGGGGGCTTCCCCAACTGGGAAAGCTGGAAGGTAGATAATGGAAAGCTCCTCCCAGATCCTCTATTAAAAGAGGGAGTCAAGGTTTGTCAGTCTATTCATTTGACAACTGTTTGCTGTCTGCATTCTCTCCTCAGATATCATCCTTACTTCTAGCTTCTTTTTATTTGTTGTCTTTCTCCATTAGACTATGAGCAGGGGCTACCTTTTACCTTTCTTTGCATCCTCAACCCTTAGCATAGTGTCTGGCACATAGTAGGCACTTAATAAATGTTTATTGATTGACTATATACATGTATACACAAATCTATAAAAAATCAATATGTATGTATATATACACATATATGCATGCATGCATGTATATATATATACATGTAATGTGTATGTATGCATTCTTATGAGATATGATGAAACAGAAAACCCAGTGGATAGAAAAACCACTCTCCTAAGGGGAGGATTTATTTGCCTGTTTTTTATGCTTCTGTCTTTGCTATACCTCCTTGATAAATATTCCTTTGTAAGAGGGGGCATCTAGGTGTCACAGTGGATAGAATGTTGACACTGGAGTCAGGAAGACTTGAGTTCAAATCTAGCCTCAGACACTTTCCACATTGGTAGAAAACCCAACTCCTCTGAGTAATCCCTAGAACTCTGAGGGGTGAAGTAGGTAGGTGTCCTCTGGCAACTCAAAAGTGTTAGTATGAGTAAAGGCTTGGAGAACTAATCCAGAGGGAGTGCTACAAACCATAAATGTAAAATTAGAGAACTAGTGCTTTCTGGCTCTAAAACTATGATCCAATTCTTTGCGAGGTGGCCCAGGAAGAGGGTAGAATAAGAGGAGAAAGGAGAAATTTCTGAGGCATTTTGCCCCCATATCCATTCTCCCTTTTTTTATTATAAAGGCAATAATAGGTGAATTTTGACATTTGAAATCATCTTTTTATGGTATTTAAATTTTTTTTCTATAGCTAATAGATTTTTAGGTAGAAAGAAGGCCATTTCATTTTTCTGGGACACTTTTTCTTTGTTTATAATATAATTACTTTACACTGGGCATCTCTAAGTTTCCTGGTGGCTCCGGTATGTTGTTACTATAAATCACATTGTTTTAATAGGGGAGTACAAGTAAATTGGATGCTATGATTGACAGGCTCACATAAAATGTTGGTGTCTCCACTTTGGGTCGAGAAACCAAACTCTAGAGAGTAACAATGTGGAGACACAGTAGTGAACTGGAAGCAATGTGAGTAGAGAATAACTGAAGAAATTGTTGTATGTAAATTAATACCATTATGATTACATCATGAGAAATTACAAATATAAAGAATTCAGAAAAACTTGGTAACTGATAAAGAACAAAGTTAGCATAGCCAGAACAATTTACATGCAAATATAAAGGAAAATAATATTGAAACTTTCAGAACTGTGATTAAAGCACTAATTGAGCCTGATTTCAGAGGACATGACCATGAAGCATACTTCCCATCTATTTGCAAAGGGATAATGAACAATAGATGCAGAATAAAGCATCCAATTTGAGATATGAACATTGTTTTTGTTTTGCTTAACTTGCACTGTTACAAAGGACAGTTCTGTAGGTGGTGGTGGTAGGAAGATGGTTATAGATAACAGTGGTTATTTTTTAAAAGAGTATTAATAAAACATTTAAAAAATTAAATATTAATTGAAATACCGCCTCCAACCCTGCCAATTTGCATGACCTTAGGTCACTTTTTCCATATCTTATAGCATCAGTTCTTTTTTTTTTTTTTTTTAAAGCAATCAGGGTTAAATAACTTGCTCAAGGTTACATGGCCAGTTATTTCTGGGTGTGGTGCTAAGTATCTGAGCCCGGATTTGATCCCCAGGTCATCCTGACACTGGAACCAGTGCTCTTACTTACTGAGCCACCTGGCTGCCCCTAAGCAATTGGGGTTAAGTAACTTGCTCAAGGTTACACGGCCAGGTGTTTCTGGGTGGGTGCTAAGTGTCTGAGCCCAGGATTTGGTCACCAGGTTATCCCTACTCTGGAGCTGGTGAGCTTATTCACTGTGTGTAATGGGAATGTAAATTTTAAAGATCTTCCCTGCCCCTAGGCTAAAGTGCACCTGGATCCTGGGGTGGGAGGTTTGTTTTTCAGTAGATGCTTCTTGATTGGCCAGTGAGTCAATAGGGTTGTTGCTTTCTCTGAGCCAGGAGAAGGCTATATGAGCCCTGATGTGTAGCTTTGTTTTGGGGGCTCACTTTGAGAAGTGTTCTGTGATTTGATCTGGATTCTGGGAAGCAGTTGTTGAGAGCCCCCCCCCCTCGGCTTTGAAAAACCCAGATGTTGAAAACCAGATGTTGATTTTGTGTGGATGTAGTGGTTGGAAAGTTTGGAAATCTGTCTACTTGATCTGTTTCTGTTTTGATAATTCTGTCTGTATAATCTGAAGTTTGGGGTGCTGACCTTTTTCCCCTGAACTAGGTGAACGATACATGTTTAACTGATTGAAGTAGGCTTGTTGGCCCATTTTGAGTTGCTTTCCTTTATCGGGGCAGATCTGGGAATCTGAGTAGGCAGCAACCCTGAGGACGCTTGGGGTGCTTGCTGCTACACTGTGCTACCTGGCCGCCCCAGCATCAGTTCTTTATCTGTATAACTGAGATAATATTTGAACCACCTATCTCATTGGATTACTGCAAGGAAATTGCTTTGTACCTCAAAGTATGATTTAATTGGAAGATGGTTTTAGTTACCGCTAATCTCTCTCCTCCCTCCAGCAAGGAAGAAATGGAATTATTGCAGATTATAGAAGGCCTCAATATACAAGTTTATTGTGTCTGCTTCACTTGGCAGATCCATCTTTTCTGGATCCTTTACTTCTCCTTTGGCATCAAATCAAAGTAAGAAAGGGGTGTCACTACATTATTGCTATAGAATTCCACCATGGTTCTGTGATATTTCTGTAGTAGGCATTTCTGCATTTTGTTTTCAGTTCATTGAAAAGGCTGATAAACTTTTAAATTTAATTTGGGATTGTAGTTAGGTTGGTTATTGAGTGATTCTTCATAGGCAGACAGGCATGAACTTCTCTGTCTGCAGAAATCTGAAAGAGAAACTTTTTTCACTGTCTTCCATAGCCCATGAAGTTTGGTTTTTGCCTTCTTCTACACTGAGAGAAGAGAGTCAAGCTCAATGGAAATGAAGCTTTCTAGCTATATAATGACAACAAAAAATCCTAAATATTAACTAAAAAAATAGATGTTGCCTTAGAGAAGAATTATGTCATTCTACCCCTTCTTATAGCCAGCTCTCTGTTGTATTAGCTTGTATAATTGAAATGTTCCTTCTTTATCACATCAGTGAAAGACACACTGACAGAATGAAAAATAGCTCTTTTGACACTGGGCACACTCAAAGTAACCTCCCTGTCCATATCCTGTACTCACCTTGCTAAATCATGTTCACAGTGAAATTCTAGGAGGAAAGGGTTCCCCTCCATAGGACAGCATTTTGACTCACATTAGGGACTGACTTGAGGCATGGCAGTGACAGATGGCAGAAGGTTGCTCTAGTGTTCCATCAATTCTTCCTGTGTCAGCTGTAGCTTCCCTCATAAAATAGTAATCTTTTCTTTGTCAGTAAATTCATAACATGGTATGGAATTGTAATTCCTGACAAATGGGAAAGTTAACAACCTACAGTTTTTTGGCAAGGTGTATGCCAAAAATATATATAAATATCATATCAACTGAAACTGTGCACTTTCCTCTGAATAGAACTATGCAGCTTTAGAATTGATAGGGCTCCAGTTGCCTTAAATTTAGTTTAATCCCTTTGCATTGTTTCTCATATATCAGGGATTCTCAACATTTCTCATGTCATGGTCCCCTTTGACAGTCTGGTAGAGTTGATTGGCCACTTCTCCAAATAATGTATCTAAAGGCAAAAAAAAATACTATACATAGGATTATAAAGGAACCCGTTTATATTGAAAAACTTGATATCAATTAAAGAAAGATCATTTATCTCAGGTAAAGAACTTCTGCATCCATGAAAACTCACTTTTTTGTTTTCTTTCACAACTTTTGAAAATAAACAAAACAATTTTTATATTAAACTCTTTCCCTGATAGTTCAGCAGACAATGGATAGAGTTTTTAGTTTTTAAAGACTATGTCAGCAGAAAGCTGATCATGGCAGTTTCTTAAAAGCTGGAAAATATTAGACAATGTATCCCATGCTAAACAGAATGCAAATATATCATTTGGGGACAAGCCTAACTTTGGAAAGGTTAATGTCAGCATACAGTTGGCTGCCAGTGAATGTAATGGGAGGTTTGTGGTACAGTGGAAAAGGTGATAAATCTGGAGTAAGAAAAGCTGAATCCAAATCCTAATTCTACTTCCTAGAAGAATATATAAGTTCATAGCCTGTCTGGATCTCAATTTCCTTAACTATAAAGGTAGAGGTTTGAATCAGATGATTTCTAAAGTTCTATATAGCTCTAAATCTATTGTCCTATTATATGTTTTGAACACAGCAACTCACACAGACTTTCTATTAAAATTTAGAATTGTTGCAATATTTGTTGGTAGAATGAGTACACATAGTAATAAAATCACAAATCTTTTGAAAACAAACAAATAAATGAATGAATGAATGAAAGGGGGAGGGGAGAAAGGAAGAAAAAAATATCCATTCTCAAACCACCCTCCCCCCTTCCTCCACCAAAAAAACAAACAAACCTGAAAAGCAAAGTCAGTCTTCCATGATCAGGCATGTTACTGGGTAGGCTAGACATGACTTTTCTAAGAAAAGCTGGACTTTGGGGGTGGCGAGGTGGCACAGTGAATAGAGTACCAGCCCCAGAGTGAGGAGGACCTGAGTTAAAATCTGGCCTTAGACACTTAACACAAAAACTAGTCATGTGACCTTGGGCAAGTCACATAACCCCAACTGCCCTCCAAAAAGCAAAAAAAGAAAAGCTAGACTTTGTGCATGGGTTTCTATTGTTATACTTTCCCTCAATATGTAAGAATTAGAGAAAAGAATCTATTGTATTGAAAAGATTACTTATGGACAATTTATGGCAGTATGTTAAAAAAAAAGTCATAAGATGCAATGGTATGAATGTTTTGTTCTATAATGATGATAAAAATATCCACACTGATGAAATCATGATTAATATGAAAATAAAACACAGATGCCTTCAATTATATTAGGTTTCACAGTTTTTCACAATAGGATATATATGTGCTCAAGATACCAGTTATTTTGGGGAGGCCAGGTAGCACAGTGGGTAAGAGCACCGGCCCCAGAGTCAGGATGACCTGGGATCGAATCGAGGCTCAGACACTTAGCACCCACCCAGAAATATACTGGCTGTGTAACCTTGAGCAAGTAACTTAACCCCAAATGCTTAAAAAAAAAAGATACCAGTCATTTTATGAAATTTAGTTAATTGATCAATTCTCCTACTTTAACATTCAAACCACACTTTTCTTGACTTCTGATATCTGCTGAGATTTTAGACTGCTACACTGCAAAAGAATATTTATGCATTGTAATGGTAAGGGAATTTGAAGATCTTCCCTGCCCTTTAATAAGCCTAAATGAATTTGAGGATTTTAAATTTGAGGATTTGAAAATAAACTCTGCCCTCTAATAGGCTGAATATGGTGACATGGAGACTATGGTGGGAGGAGTTTGCTGAAGGGTGGAGTAGAGCCCAACAAGAAAAGCTTGCTTAGGGGAGGCTTGCTTTTCAGGAAGGCCCACACCTTGTTACTTTGTAATTAGGTAGTGGGTCATGAAGGTTATGATGTTCTCTGACCCTGGAGAAGGCTATATATACCCTGATGTGAGATTTTGCTTTGGGGCTCACTTATGGGAAGAGTTGTATGATTTGGCCAGATGAGACTCTGGGAAGCCATTGAGCCCTCTGGCTTTGAAAACCCAGATGCTGGTGCTTCTCTCTTTGGTGACTAACTGTATGTATGTGATGGTCAGACAGCTAGAAGCCCTGCCTGTTAGTCTGCTGAACTGTGTTATTTTCTCTGTATTTTTTGTCTGCTTGTAATTTCTGTTTGTATTCTCTGAAGTTCATAGTGCTTTCTTTTCCCCCTGAACTGGTAAATGATATATGCTTGATTAAAGTAAGATTTTAACCCTTTTTGAGTTGCTTTCCTTTAGAAAAGCAGATCAAAGAACCTGGGCTAGCAGCCATCCTGAGTATGCTAGGGTGCTTGCTGCTACCAGCACCTATAAATTGGATTGCTTCAGTGTCTACCTTGCAATATCTGGGGTTTTCAAATACATCTCTAGGGTGGTAGAGAATAAAATAAGTTTTGTATCCTACAATATCCTACAACAGATGGATGTACCCTAGCTTTTCTCAGAAATGTCTTATCAAAACAAACATATAATATTAGAAGGATGACCTATTCAGACAGTGGGATTATGCCAAATAGAACCAGACAGGACAAAACAGGTTTCAGAAAAACAACGACACATATAGTCTACCTCATCTGTTGAAGCCTCAGTGTATAAGATAAACTGCCCTCTTCAGGAAAGGCTCTTGGGAAATCCTGACCCTTCTTCATGTTCCTTCAAACCTAGAGGATCATTTGGGTCTTGGCTGCTCTCCAAAACAAACTTAATGGATCTTAAGGTTCAACTATAGTAGTCAGTCTATCATTACCAACAGAAAGTACTAATCTTCCTCTTACTTAACACTTCCATTACATGCCTCCCTTAAGTGTCTAAAATAATATCATCTACAACCACCTATCTCTTCCTGTATGATTGACAACTTACAGCTCTGATTTTTTCACTTATCCAAGCCAATTACAGTTATTTGGAACATAGCTTAAATAATTACTTAAGGTTCTTAAGATAGTTGAAACAATTGAATTTATCAGAAAATCAGCTACTCAACTCAGTCATTTATTTAAAAATATTTATTGAGTACCTACTATATGCAAAACACTGAACTAGGTGGTGTTGGAGGTTCAGAGATATTAAAGATATGGCTCCTGCTCTTAAGACACAAAACATCATGGAGAAAACAAAGATATGGACAAATAATGATGGTATAAAAGAGCATTGATAATCACTATATAAGTCACAAGTTCTAAGGAGAGATTATTCTTGGTTGGCATGTTCAGGAAGGGCTTAATGGAGGTCCTGGAATTTAAAGCACGTGTACAATTTCTAAAAGTAAAAAGGAGAATGAATGATAAATAATTTCAGGTAAAGAGGCTAGTATGAGGAAGGTCACAGGAGAAGGTGAACGAACATACTTGGAAAATAATGGGAAGCACAGGATAACTAACAGAGCTTGGGACTAGCAGCAGGTGAGAGAGGCATTTATCTAAGGCACAATTTACAGACAGTTATGAACAAGATTTATAATATATATTTTTAAATGTTTATATTTTTGATGCCAGAAAATTCCACTTTCTGTGGTACACAGGTACAGTATTGCTCATATGTTGAGTCCTAGGTTTAAAGCAAAAAAGGGGCTTTAAGACATAATCTGACCTCCTCATTTTACCACTGAGGAAACTAGGGCCCAATTACGTTACATAAATTTATGAAGCTCATATGGGTTATCAGCAAAAGAGCTGAATTGTAAATGTGGGTCTTTTGACTCAGGACTCAGGGATTTTTCAGAAGTACCACTCTAGACTGCAAATTAATGCACATAAAATGCAAAATTTAAAACTTGCCCAGGAAATGTTTGGGTTTTTTGTTTTGTTTTGTTTTCTGGCTCTAGGTGGAGTGTAGGGAACACCATGAGCAATAAAACTAGTAAGTTAGGTTGGGCCAGACTTACGAGGGTCTTCTTAGTGTATTACGATAATCCTTACATCATAAACTAAAAAGGAAAATCATGTTCAAAATATGGTAACCATTCTTTCTGAGTCAGTTTAGGATATATCCAATTTTGAAAGGGTGAGATTCCAAAGGTCTTTCGATCTTGTTTCATTGAAAGAAGGCATAAGTTCCTAAAGCATCGAAATTAACCATCTGATAGGTTGGGGACTTAAGAGAGGGGAGTTAAAAAAATGAAAGACTGAAATAAATTTAGTCTTTTATAAAGCTAGTATCAATTTAACAGGCAAGTTTCCTTACTGGGCTAAATAGTTCACAAATTTATCTTCCCAGGCTGACTTCACCTCTTTTAACTTTAAAGATAGAAATTACTCATAAGGTATAAATCATTCATTTATTCTTTATATTATTACCTCAAGAGATTTCCCAGTTTTCTTGTTTACTAGAGATGCACAATACATCCAATTTGAAAAATTTCACAGAAAGTTAAGATCAAGAGCAGATATTTAATCTATTGACCTTTATGTTCACTAGCCTTTTACAGAGACACTTTAAAAGTCAAATCATACATTCTAATAAACTAAATTTGCATATCAGAAAACTTATGTTTTACATCAAATTATTATTTTCTGATTGATGTTAACATAGCCCATCAATCAACATTTGTTAATTATTAATTTTCAAAGGTTTTTTTATATCTTCTATCACTTTAATTTATTGAGTTAAATTTAATTAAAGAGATGAGAGTTTTCATCAGGGAAATTTTTATTTTGCCTTTATGTTGTGTTCAAGATAATTTATCAGTATGTCTCTCTCTCTTGATATCAATGGTCAGGTCACAGCTATGCTAACATAATCAGATTTCAGTAGCAACAACAACAAAATTAATTAACCCAATTTCTTATGACATTTAAAAAATAAGTCACATGGAGTTGGGGTAAATGTAGCATCATTATGTTTCCATAATGTATAAAGTATTATGATCATCCTTGTAAACTGGACCCACAGAATTGTACATTGGTGTGGTATAGCTAGGTGGTACAGTGGATAGAGGGCAGGGTGTGGAGGCAGGAAAACTTGAGTTCCGATCTGTAGACATTTAGTAGCTGTGTGACCCTGGGTAAGTATCTTAACCCTGCTTAACACACAGGAGTCTGCCATCAGTATTATTTTTAGTGTATATCCAAAAAGATATTTTTACTTTCAAAGAAGTCTCATTGAGGGGTGCAGTCTATACTTGGGTGAGGTCTATATTCAGACCAACACTAAATCACGAAGCTACCAAATGTAAAGATGAAGAACCCGGGAGACATAGCTTATTAATATTGCCAGATCTCATGTGGACAGAGATATCCATTTTTCTTACAGAAGTATTTTCGTTATTTTCATGGCATCTTAGTTTTTAGTTCAAGAACTAAGGGGCTCTAAGACACCTGGTTCTGTGCACTATGGAGTGCTGAATAACTTATTTGCACCTAGTTAGCTTCAAACAATAATAATGGTGGATTGGTAACACATAATCTAAACTAATCTCTATGGCTTTAATAATAATATCTTATATTTATATCATATTTTGTAGACATTATCAGTATTAAATATAAAAACAACTCTAGTAAGTCCTAGTATCCCCCATTTTAAAGATCAGGAAACTGGGGCTCAGCACAGTCAAGTGATTTGTCCATAGTCATATAGCTAGTAAATGTCAATGCTATGCATTGAATAGGATTCTTTGACTCTAAGACCAGGGATTTTTACTTCTACACTAAGGTAACTATACCAAGTCCTATTTACATGGCTTTTGATCCAGATAAATTAAATTTGTCTTTAAAACATTAATAATTTATTATTTAAAATTATGAATTTACGTCTACAAAGTGTCTATTTTTATTTCATCTCTTTTCTACCTTTTAAAAATATGTTTTAAATGATAATGCTTAACATATTAACTAATTTAACTATAATTCTAAAGTAAATCACAGGTTTAGTGCTTTGTGAACCTTAAAGTTCATATAAAGGCTGTCAACTATTATTATTAACTGGGGTAGCTAGGTGGCATAGTAGATAGAGTGCCAGGTCTGGAATCTGAAAGATTCGTCTTTCTGAGTTCAAATCTGGCTTCAGATACTTACTAGCTGGGTGACCCTGAGTAACTCACTTAACCCTGTTTGACTCAGCTTCCTCATTTGTAAAATGAGCTAGAGAAGGAAATGGAAAGCCACTCCAATATCTCTGCCAAGAGAACCACAAATGGGGTCACAAAGAATCAGATACAATTGAAATGACCGAATAATATTAAATTATTAACTTAAAAATCAAATATGAGTTTGTTCTATCTGGATCATAGTTATGAGGAAAACAGAGGAAAGGGCATAAAAGTACTTACTTTGTGCCAGGCTCCATGCTAAGTACTTTTTACAAATATTATCTTTCTTGATCCTGATTATAACCCTGTGAGGTAGGCGCTATTATTCTGTTAATTTTACAGTTGAGAAAACTGAGGCAAACAGAAATAAGTGACTTGTCCAGCATCACAGGTTGTCTGAGGCTGGATCTGAATTAGATCGTTTTGACTTCAGGTCCTGTGATGTATCCACTGTTCTACTCTAGCTCCCTCAAAGCACCACAGAATGTGAGTTAATATTATTTTTCTCTTTATTGATAATAATTGCTATAAGTGGGGCCTAATATTTGAGCTACTTTAATGACTATTCAATTAAAAATATATAACATACCTATTTAATAACTATGTAATGTCTCCCAATTCCCATGGGTTGGTCATTTTACCTCCCAAGTGATGTTTCTACTATATGAGGCCACAACTGGTTGAATGTGTGATATTCATTCAAGTAAACAAATATGACAGCATGATGCCAAATATCTGGTTTGTTGGGCATCTTAGACAAATTCAATTGCCTTGATGGCTTGGTGTTGTATAGAAACTGATTAGTTTGTTTGCTTTTTTCCTGGTATAATTAAGCACATTTCATCCAAGACAGCTAGTTCATGAGAGGGTATATATGCTGTATATACACAAAACCAAGTAATTTGATGAATCGCCTGATTCAGTGAAAAATAAACCCTGTTGATTGTCCAGCTGAAATGCTTGCTCAGTTTGGTTAGAGCACTGTCTGGTGGTCTTGTACAGGTGCAAGTCCCATTCATAGCAATTAAAAAAAATAAAGCTTAATTCATTATCTTTATCCTAAATTCTCAACACTATTCTAACCCAAAAAGCATTTACTAAATACCAACTAAGTGCTATACACTGTAAGGCTGTTGTTAGTGGTGGTTGTAGTAGTGGTGCTCCTATGTTATCAAAGAGGACCATGACATCAGGGAGGTGATGTCATGACTGGCAAGTGAAATGGATTTAAGTGAGGGAGGGCTGGGTAAAGTCACGAGCCTCACTCCAGAGCCATCTGGGTCCAGTGGCAAAATATAGATCAAGACAGCTGGAGATAGCCCTGGATGCAATGGGAAACCTTGGCCTGAGGTGTTTCCCAGGTCTCAGTTTGACTAAGGCAATACCCATTCTATGATCAAGGCTAGGTAAGAAATGAGCTTCTTTCATCTAGTAAAAACAAATAAACAAAAATCAGTCTGGGAAGAGAAGACCCTCATGGTTTCTAGTCAAAATAGAAACAATTCTTTTACTTTGTATGTCTAGTAGCAGTACCAGCTGTCCCACTGGGGACCCCAAATGAAACTGGTCAGTTGGGCAACACAGTTCCTTCCTTGGGAAAGTTCCAGCTGGTCCCAAACAATGACTTCATGAGCTTAGGACCTATTGTTTGTCAATCAGTGAGACCCAGAATGATTTGGGTTTAAGGCATTGTCCTTAAAAAATAAAATCTAACTTGTAAACTCCAAGATGTCTTGTGAGGTTTCAGGGATCAAAACTTACATTCCTTTGGGAAGAGTACCGGCAGATAAGGAGAAAGGGAATGGGAAGGAGAAGAAGAGGAGGGGAGGGCAGGAGAATTGGAAGGAGTTGTGTTGCTTAATTGGCCAGTTCCCAGTTGGGTCTGCAGTGGGACAGCTGGTGCTACTACTACACATACAAAGTCAAACTGATAAGTCATTCCTGCCCTTAAGGAGCTTACATTTTGCTTCAGGGAAGAGGAGATACACAAAGATAAAGAGTTAAAAATATACATAATAATTTAAGGAAGTTGAGAACCCTTCAGAAGAGAGCAGGGAGTTAAGAGAGGCATCTCAGAGGAAATGGCACATAAACTGAGATTTAAAGGAAGCTGGGGAGATTGACTTGGAGAGGAAGTCCATTACAATAGATCAAAATAGAATGATTAGTATGCTTGGAAAGGTAAATTGGAGCCACATTGTGAAAAGCTTTAGATGCCAAACTGTGGAGTGTAAATTTTATCTTCAAGGCAATAAGTGAACCCCCAAAGATTTTTGAATAGCCAAATTACATCACCATATTTATGCCTTAGGAAAATTATTCTGGTAGATGGAATAACTAAATAAGCTCCTGGAGGATATTAAATTCAATCAACATTTATAAATAAATTAATATTTAACAAATATTCTTGATTCCCCAGCAACTAATGATCTCCTCAAACTATCTTGTATTCAATTCATTTATATACACTTGTATTTAGTAACTTTATATTGATGCTATATATGTATTTTCATGTGCACTTGTCTCCCATGTTAGAATGCAAATTCACTGGAAGTAGGGATTATTCATCCTTTGCACCTAATAAAATGCCCAGTACATTGTAGGTTCTCAAAAAAGAATACTTGTTAATTGATTATTAAGCAATGTACTGTGCTGGGAACTATAAAGAGAAAAATGAAAAAGTCTCAAGCCTCAAAAAGCCTTATAGTCTTTTAGAGAGATACAACCCATATGCAAATATATATAGTGGACTACAAACTAATTTTAAGAGGGAGTTAGTATCAACTGAGATAATATTTGTAAAGCAGTTAGGGCAGTACCTGGCACATAGTAAGTATATAATAAATGATTGTTTCCTTTCCTTTAATATCTAGAATGGCTCAGGAAAGGCTTCATGTAGGAGATGACATTTACGCTGTACTTCGAAGAAAGCTAAAGCTTCCACACAATGGAGGTGAGAAGGAAAAGCATTCTAGACATGGGAGACACCATCACAAAGATAAAACATCAGGAGATAGAGTGTCATGAACAAAGAAGAGCAAGGAGACCAGAGTTGGTGAATCACAGTGATTAGAAAGGAGTAACACGTAAGAAGGCAAAAGAAATGTAAGAAGGGACCAGGTTTTGAAGGACTTTAAAAGCCAAGCAAAGAATATTGCTACCACTCCATTGGTTTTGTTGTTGTTCAGTCTTATCAGACTCTTCATGACCCCATTTGGGGCTTTCTTGGCAGAGAGACTGGAGGGGTTTGCCATTTCTTCCTCCAACTCATTTTATAGATGAGAAAACTGAGACAAACAGGGTTAAGTGACTTGCCAAGGGTCACACAGCTACTAAGTGTGTGAGGCTTATTTGAACTCAAGATGAGTCTTCCTGACTCTAAGTCTGGCACTCTATCCAGTGCATCATGTAGCTGCCCTTGTTGCTGCTGCTGTTACTACTACTATTATTAATACTACTGCTGCTACTACTAGCATGTATATAGTGCTTTCAGTTTTGTAAATCATATTGCATATATTATCCCAATTTCTGAGAGATAGGTCCTATTATTCCCATTTTATACATGGAGAATCTAAGGCCGAGTGAGGTTAAGTAGCTTGGCTAGGGTCATGCAGCTAGTAAGCATACAAAGTCAAATTTGAATTTGGGTCTTCCTAGACCTATGCCCAATTCTCTGTCCACTGAATTAGCCAGCTGCCTGGAGGTAGTTTGACTCTGACCATAGTAGAGAACCATTGACATTTACTCTGTAGAGCGTTTGTGTGACACACACCATCACTGTTATATAGCAGGCTTTTTTTCTTCCCTAAATCCTTGTAACATTCACATACTGACAGTCCCCAAATTTCTAACCTCAAGTAGCTGACCCCTCCATTAGCTGCAATCAGGGAACCTTATCTCCTACTTCAATGAGAAAACAGAGGTCATCCATTTTTAAGTCCATATTCATTCTTTCCTATACCTCAACATCACTTAATACTTTTCCCCTTCTCTTCTTTTTTTTTTGACAGTGTCTAATGAAGGCCCTTATCCTTACCAAGACTACTCTCTCCATTTTTGCCTGTGCCCTGATCTCTCCCCATGACATTTTCTTCAACTTATAACCATTGATTACCTCCTCTATCTTGACACTCTCTACTCTTGACTTCTGTGACACTACTTTTTCTTGGTACTCCTACTGTGTGACTATTCCTGCTCAATCTGGATCATTTTCCTCCTCCTATTCATTAAGCACATATATTATCTATCTTATGTTGAAAAATAGTAAGACATAGTGGATTGAACATTGGACTTGGATTCCAGTAGACATCTTAAATTCAATTTGTCCCAAACTAAACCCATCTTTTCTCTTAACCCCATCCCCCCCACCTTCCTTATTATTGTAGTGGGCAATACTCACATCCCAGTTCTTTGGGCTCACAACCTATGAGTAATCTTGGACAACTCACTCTCTCTCACACTGCTACCTACCCCTACCTCCTGACTCTGCCCATTGCCAATCTGTTGCCAAGGCCCTTTGATTTCAAATTTGCAACATATCTTGAATACTCCTTCTCTCCTCTGACACTGCCACTACTCTAGTTCAGGCCCTCAACACCTTATACCAGGACTATTACAAGAGTCTGCTGAAAAGTCAGCTTGCCTCAAGTCTTTCCTCACTCCATGTCATCCTCTCCAGCCACTGAAGTGATTTTCCTAAAGCAAAGGTCTGACCACATTAATCCTCTTTCACCTCCAAGATCAAATACAAAATGCTGTTTGACATTCAAGGCCCTTTATAGCCCAGTTCCTTTCTACCTTTCCAGTTTTTATTTTATTTTTGTTTTGTTTTACATCTTAGTCCCTAACAGGCACTCTGTGAAACTGGCCTCCTAGTTATTCCAAGAACAAGACACTACATCTCTCACTTGTCATTTTCTCTGGCTGTCTCCCATGCCTGGAATATTCTTCATCCTCTGCTTGCCTATGGAACTACCTGGTTTCTTTTCATTCTCAACTAAAACTCCATCTTTTACTGGAAACCTTTCCCAGCCTTTCTTAAGTCTTGGACCTTGCCTCTGTTAATTATTTTTTATTTATCCTTGTGTATTGCTTGCTTTGCATATATTTGTTTGCATGTTATCTCCTCTATTAGATTGCAAACTCCTTTAGGACAAGGACTGCCTTTTACCTTTTTTCTTTCCCTAGAATTTAGCATGCCAGGTACATGGTAGGTACTTAATAAATATTTATTACTTGATTAATTTCTTACCCAAGTAATTCCTCTGTGTGTCTTTGTAGGTAGACTCCCAAACGATTTATGCTGTCTGAAATTATTTTAAATGGAATTGGTCTTTCCATCCCTTCTTCTTCTTTTTTGCTTTTTGGAGGGCAATTGGTGTTAAGTGACTTGACCAAGGTTACACAGCTAGTTTTGGTGTTAAGCGTTTGAGGCCGGATTTGAACGCAGGTCCTCCTGACTCCAGGGCCATTGCTCTATTCACTGCGTCACCTAGCCGCCCCCTCTTTCCATCTCTTCTTGCTGGATTTTTTTCAGTAACATACAGAAGTGCTATGGTTTGTGTAGGTTTATATGATATCCTTCATTTTTGCTGAAGTTGTTCATTGTTTTGACTAGTTTTTTAGTTGACTCTCTAGGATTCTCTATGTAAACCTGCAAAAAGTGCTAGTTTTGTTTATTCACCATCTATGTTTATTCCTTCAATTTTTTTGTCTTATAACTATAGCTATCATTTCTAGTACAATGTTGAAAAACAATGGTGATAAATGACATCCTTTTGTCATCTCTGAATCATAGACTTAGAACCATGCTGACTAGACGTCTAGAAATGATTAAAACCAGTAAGTGTTATGTTTTTCTCTTCAGTTGAGTGGAATTCTATGCACAATTTCAATATTTGATATATATCTTCAAAGAAGAGACTATTTTCCCTATAGTACAAGTAGAAAACTGGAACCCAGGGAAGGAGGAAGAATAGTGGTTTGTTGTAGTTTCAACTGACTTGGTGTTAATGGTATAATCAGAAATCTGGACAAAATCATAACCTATTTTGACAGAGAGCTTTATTGGTGTTGTCAATATATTCTGTAGCTTTCTTATCTTCCTATTTTCTTTCTCAAGTTAAATAGGGTTTTCCAGCTGAAAAAAAAAGCTCTTTGATAACCTTTTCTATATCACAATAACAACTATTTGGAACTGTTAATACTGCTGTGATAAGCAAGTTTTTTTTTTTTCCTTCACTGGCCCTAAAATACCAAAAAATCCTCTTTCTACATTAATAAAAAGATTACTTCAAAGAATCAAGTTCACTTTCCTTCTTGCTGAACACATTATATATTTGACAATTTCTGTAAATATTTTTATTTTTTATCTTCTTTCTTCTCTTCCTTTTTCTTTTCCTCCTTTCCTCTTTCTCTCCCTCTCTATTCTTCCTTCCTATGTTCCTTCTTTCATTTTATTTTTAGTTTTTCTTGCTTTGTCTTTGATTCTGAGTGACCATACTGCCAATTCTATACATATTAGCCACATGGAAACAAATGTGCTGCATGGGTGCATTGGATGTGCTAAAACATTGCATTCTTAAGTATAAGCAAGAAATTGGCTGAGTTGGTGATCTGTGAACAACTATAGGCTACAATATCAGACTTGAAGCCTTTTCTGGCTAGAACAGAAAAGGGAGTGGAGCTTTGGAACAGGACATATGTCATTAATTGGTATTAAGGAGGACTGAAAAATTTTTTTACATTACCATTAAAATTCTATTCAATGGGGACCTTCAGGAGCCAAGATGGCAGAGTAAGCAGTAAATCACTGTCCCTCTCCTACCCTCATCCACAAACACCCATAAAACAACATTCCAGAACAGATTTTGGACTACCAGAGCCAGTAGAAAGATGGGATGGATCAGTCATTTGATCCATAAGACTCAGAGGATTGACAAATAAGGTCTGTATCATTTGGGTAAAATGGGAGTGCAGTCTAGGATAGGAAGCATCCCAGCAGTTGGTGGCAGGCTCTACCTCAACAAACCAGTGGGAGATCCTGAGCCCCAGAGTGGTGGAGCAAGTAAATGCCAATATAAGAACCCTCCCATGTGCCTTAGTACAGACAGGGGAACTGCAGATTCCAGCTTGGAGAACCACCAAGTATGCCAGCATAACCCCAGGTGTGCAGGCACATTCCAGCAACAGACCACCCCTTGCCTCAGTGCAGCTCAAGGGAAATGTAAAAAAAAGAAAAAACCACCACTAGGCCACACCATGTTAGACACTACCACTAGGACCTTAGCTCAGTACCAGGTAAGTTTCCAGACATGTACAGTCTCTAGTGAGGCTGAGGCCCCAGGGCACAAAGCTAGAGACCAGACTCTTGAACCCCAGCAAAAGGAGTTTGGGACAGCGCCCCCTGTGCTTCAGCAGGAGCTTTTCAACTTGAAAAGCCATGAAATAAGCAAATAAAATGAGCAAAAAGCAAAACAAAATGGAGAATTATTATGGTGATAGGGAAGATCATAACACAAAGTTAGATGAGGACAATATTGTCAATATACAAAAAAATTGAAACCTCAAAGGAGAATATGAAGAGGTCTTGAGCTCAAAAAACCTTCTTGGAAGAACTCAAGAAGGATTTTAAAAGTCAAATAAGAGAAGTAGAAGAAAAATTAAGAAAAGAAATAAGACGTATGCAAAAGAGTCAACAGCTTGGAAAAGGAGGGACAAAAATTGAATGTAGAAAACAATTTCTTAAAAAAATACAATTGGTCAAATGGGAAAAAAATCTACTGAAGGAAAAAAAATCCTTAAAAAGAAGAATTGGTCAAATTGAAAAAGAGATATAAAGACTCACTGAAAAAAACAAGTCATTTAAAATTAGAATTGGGCTAGTAGAAGCTAATAACTCTATGAGACATCAAGAATCAGTGAAATGAAATCAAAAGAAAGAAAAAATAGAAGAAAATGTAAATGCCTCACCGGAAAAAACAACTGACCTGAAAATATATCTAGGAGAGATAATTTAAGAATTACTGGTCTACCTGAAAGCCATGGTCCCAAAGAGAGAGACAGAGAGAGAGAGAGAGAGAGAGAGAGAGAGAGACAGAGAGACACAGAGAGACAGAGAGACAGAGAGAGACAGAGAGAGACAGAGAGACAGAGACACAGAGAGACAGAGACAGAGAAAGACTGGACAGCATCTTCTAAGAAATTATCAAGAAAAACTGCCCTGAGGTTCTATAACTATCAGTAAGCATTATATGCAATGGAAATAGGTAAAGGCATTTCCAATGAGAACAATTAAAAAATTACTTGAAATAATTAACAACTTTAGCAAACTTGCAGGATATATAAAATAAACCCACATAAATCATTGGCATTTCTTTATATTACTCACAAAGCCCAGCAACAAGAGATATAATGAGAAATTCCAAATAAAGTAACTGTAGCCAATAAAAATATTTGGGAGCTTACCTGCCAAGACAAACCCAGAAACTATATGACCACAATTAAAACACTTTCCACCCAAATAAAATCAGATCTAAATAAATTAGAAAAATATCAGTTGCGCATGGTAGGCTGAGTTAATATAATACAAATGATAATTCTACCTAAATCCATTTACTTGTTCAGTGCCATACCAATCAAACTACCAAAATTTTATTTTATAGAGCTAGAGAAAATAATAACAAAATTCATCTGGAAGAACAAAATATCAAGAATACCAAGTAAATTAATGGAAAAAATGCAAGGAAGGTGGCCGAGTTAAACCAGATCTAAGACTGTATTATAAATCAGCAATCCTCAAAATTACTTGTACTGGCTAAGAAATAGAATGGTGGATTAGTAAAATAGGTTAGGTATACAGGACACAGTAATCAATGACTATAGAAATTCTACTGTTTGATAAACCCAAAGACTCCAGCTTCTGGGATAAGAACTCACTATTTGACAAAAACTGCTGGAAAAACTAAAAAACTATATGGCAGAAACTAGGTATAGACGTTACACCATATACCAAGATAAGGTGAAAATGAGTATATGATTTAGAAGGGTGAAACTATAAGCAAATTAGGAAAGCAAGGAATAGTTTACCTGTCAGATATATGGAGAAGGGAAGAATTTATGACCAAACAAGAGATACAGAACATTATGAAATGGAAAATGGATAATTTTGATTACAATACATAAAAAAATTTTTGCACACAGCCAGTGCAACCAAGATTCAAAGGAAAGTAGAAAGCTGGGAAACAATTTTTACAACTAGTATCTGTGATGAAGACTTCATTTCTAAAATATATAGAGAACTGAGTCAAATTTATAGGAATGCAAATAATTTCACCATTGACAAATGGTCAAAGGATATGAACAGGCAGTTTTCAGATGAAGAAATCAAAGCTAGCTATAGTCATATGAAAAAATGCTCTAAATTACTACTGACTAGAGAAATGCAAATCAAAACAACTCTGAGGTATCACATCACAGCAACAGATTGGCTAACATGACAAAACAGGAAAATGATAAATGTTGGAGAAGATGTGGGAAAATTAGAAAATTAATATATTGTTGGTGGAGTTGTGAACTGATTCAACCATTCTGGAGAACAACTTGGAACTATTAAACTGTGCATATCCTTGATCCAGCAATAGCACTACTAGATTTGTATTCCATAGAGATCATAAAAAAGGAAGAAGGAGCCACATATACAAAAATATTTATAGCAGCTCTTTTTGTTGTGGCCAAGAATTGGAAATTGAGGGGATACCCATCAGTTGGGGAATGACTGAACAAGTTGAGGTATACAAATGTAATGGAATACTATTGTTCCATAAGAAATAGAGAGCAAACAGACTTCAGAAAAGCCTAGAAAGACTTACATGAATTGATGCTGAATGAAGTGAGCAGAACAAGAGAACTCTGTCCACAGTAACAGCCACATTGTGTGAAGACCAATTTTATTAGATTTAGATCTTCTGAGCAATGCAATGATCTAAGACTATTCCAAAAGAGTCATTATAGAAATTGCTAATGATATCCAGAGAAAGAACTATGGAGCCTGAATGCAGATCAAAGCATACTATTTTTTCTTTTTCATGGTTTTTCCCTTTCATTCTGATTCTTCTTTTGCAATATCACTAAAGTGATAATGTGTTTAATATGATCAAACATGTATAGCCTATATCAGATTGCATGCCCATTTGGGGTGGGGAGGAGTAGAGGGAAGAAGAAAAATTTAGAACTCAAAATCTTATAAAAGTGAATGTTGAAAACTAAAAGTAAACAAATTTTTAAAAATTATTCAAAAAACTCCTTTAATATTTATCAAGCAATATCTCCATTATCTACAATCAGGACAGATAATTTTATCCATTTATGTAAATCAAGAATTTTCATTTCCTACTTATAGCTCATGTTCAGCTATAAAGTTAAACAACACGTGACTTTTAAATCCATAAGAATTTATGGAACTGGATGGGTAACTAAAGCTCTACCCTCAAAGGTTAATTGATAGAACGTGTTATGGTTCACTTCTTTTTTATTTTGGTTTCTTTTTTTTTTTTTTGGAGGGAGTAGGTCAGGGCACTCGGGGTTAAGTGACTTGCCCAAGGTCACACAGCTAGTAAGTGTTAAGTGTCTGAGGTCAAATTTGAACTCAGGTCCTCCTTACTACAGGGCCAGCTCTCTATTCACTGTGCCACCTAGCCATGCCCTATGGTTCACTTCTAATGAAAGAAAAATGGACCATTTACTTAATGGATTAGCTATATTGATTTTGTGTGGCAAGAGATATATATTCTGGGCAAGTGTAATGATAACGAAATTTGAAGATCTCGTTGTATTGGAAAGCTAAGAGTTATTTAGCACCTAGTTTTAAATTAGGCCTCTGTTATAGAAACAGAAGGATGAACCCTTGTTGATGATGTAAGAAGAAGGGGCTTAACAGGGAACCCCTGTTGCTGACATAACAGGAGGGGGTTGAACAGGGAGGAGCTATATCATATTTAAGGAAGAGCACAAGATGGAAAGTCAGAACCTCTTGGGATGAGCACCTGAAGGCTGGGCTGCTGCTGCTGCTGGACTGGAACTTCCATGGAGAAAGTGATTTTGATTTTGAGAATGGGAGAAAATGATTTTGATTTTGAGAATGAAGCTGCTGAAAACTTCTGAGGGCCAGCCAGAGTTGCTGAGGCTCCTAAGAATTTCTGAGGGCCAGCTGGAGCTGCTGAAGCTGAGGAAGCACGACTGCGGTATCGGTATTCTGCATAAATGTTGTCGTGGCTTTGTTAAGCCTTGTCTTCCCAGAAACAGAGACTGTGAAGGATTTGAGATGGAATGGACACAGTGAGCTCCAATGTAGAGCAGGAACTGCACAGAGAGCTGGACAAAGAGCTGGGAGCTTGTTCGCCTTTGAACTCAGGTGGCAGTTGGTTAAATTTGGCAGGAGCTGGGACCATGGAACAGGAGCCATGGAAACTAAAAGCCTGCCCCAAGTCAAGATGAAAAGACCTCTCCATGGGTACTGAGTAGTAATGAAACTGTGATTTACTTGTGACTGAGGGGTGGGTGGCCTTTGTATTTCCCATTATCCCTTAAGAGGGTACTGAGTAGTGACTGATGAATGAATAGTGACTGAATTGTAAATTAATGTGCCCCATGGGTAGAGGACTTTGACCTTTTGTACTTTATGATTGAATGATTGAGTTACTACATAAATGATTGACTAAAAGATTGTACTTTGTTCAAAACTATGTGAACATTTTAGTGAAAACTACATGGCCATTTTAGTGATAAGTTGTTGAGTTGTGACATGGTGAATGCTGTATTTTGATTTTCTGTGAATATTTTGATCTGATTTGTTACTGAATAAATAGAAATTTTGCATTCTTCTGGAAAGCTCCTTGTGTGTGGCTTTACAGCAAGATACCAGAATCTAAAAACTGAAACTTGGCTTAATGAATCAGGTGTCCACACTAAGCCCATTCTCAACATGGTGGGCCCCTGGAAGCTGTATTAGGCAAACATCAGGGCATCAGGAAAAAGTCAGGCACCGATTGAGGCAGGAATGCCATTCAGGGAATAAAAAAAGAATAAAGGCCAGGACAAGTAACAGGTCAACAGATAAGAATACAGTCAAGGGCCAGGAACAACAAAAAGGAAAGGAAAGGGGAAAATGGGAGTCCAGACTCCAGGCAAATATTTAGCAATTGGATTTAAAGTTCTTCAGAAATTGAAGAGATAGGAGAAGCATTGAAACACATGGAAGGATCATTTCTATAGCAGGATATCAGTCTTAATCGTAGTCCTGCCATTTGAGGGTATATCTGTGTGACTGAGCAGACTAGTTAACTTCTTTGTAACTCAGATTGTTTACAAAAAATGAGAAAGTTGGTCTACTTGGCCTCAAAGACCTTCTAGCTCTAAATATCTGATCCTACAATCTATGATGATAGTAATAGGGATAACCAAACTGAGTAACATAAATTTTGAATAAAATGAAGAATCAAATTCTTTATATAATTTCTGTTGATGCAGGAGCAAATAAATGTTCATTCCAAAATCTCTTATGGTGAGAGAAGACAGCTTAAATACCTGGATGAATGAAGATTAGGTATGGGCAAGAAAGTAGTAACTTCCTGGTCAGATCTTAGCCTTTGGCATCCTTTCCCTAGGGAAAGTGATCCAGTGTCTGGGTCACCAACATACATGGTAAAGAATGTAATTTTGAAGACAATTTATTCTTATATCATTGTTAGGGGCTAGAAATAAATCAGACTTACCACGTTCAAAACAAAATTCATTAATCTTTTCCACAAAAACCATGTCTCTTTCCAACTGTGTGTGTATGTGTGTGTGTGTGTGTGTGTGTTTGTCAAGGGCACCATTATCCTACATCACCCAACCTTATAACCTCAGTGTCATCTTGGACTCATCATTTGTACTCACCCCACATCTTCAATGTCCTGCCAAGTATTGTAACTTCTGCCTTGAAAACATTTATCAGTCAGCGGTTAAGAAGCATGTGTTACATATCTACTATGTGTCATGCACTGCACTGAGAAATGGAGAAAGTCCTTGCTCTCAAGGAATTCCTAGGCTAATTGGGGAAGGTAATATAAAAAAACCCTTTTTATCTTGTTTGCTAACAAGATATCAATACGTGTATACGATTAGGTAGAGATAATTAACAGAAGGAAAACACTAGTCTCAAGGGGGTTTAGGAAGAACTTCTTGCAGAAAGTAGGATTTTAGCTGAGCCTTAAAGAAAGGCAGGGAGTCCAGGAAGCAGAGATGAGGAGGCAGAGAGTTCCTGGCACTCAGGACAGCAAGTGAAAATGCTGAGACAGGAGAGAGAATGTCTAGCTTGAGTTGTATCATGGAGTCCGCTGCTCCCAGATCACAGAGTATGTGGGGTAGAGGAGAGGTATAAGGGGTAAGAAGACAGTAAAGGCAGGAAGGAATCAGGTTACAGAGGAATTTAAAAATAAAAAAAAAACAACAACATAAAAAGAAACCTAAAGGAAAACATCCCTTCTCAACGTCTCCATTCAAATAGTCACCACCTAGTGCAGATCCTCATTTCTTTACACCTGGATTATTGCAATAGCCCACTGGTGGTTCTGTCTCAAGTCTCTCCCCACTTTAGTCTGACCTCCATTCAGCCACCAAAATGATTTTCCTAAGGAACAGGTCTAACTATGTCATACTCTTACTCAGTAAAAATTTAGTATCCAAATATACAATTCTCTGTTTGGCATTTAAGATCCTTCAAAAGGTAGTCCCTTCCCTTCCTACCTGTTGAATTTTCATATTATTCTGAAAACCTGGCCTATTCACTGTTCCATTAACAGGATACTGCATTCCCTGACCTCATGCTTTTGCAACAACTGTCCCCTGTTCCTGGATTGCTCTTCCTCTCCTCTGACTCCTAGCTCTGGCTTCCTTCCAGACTCAACTCAAATCCCACATTCTGTCAGAGACATTTCCCAGTGTGAACTTTTCCTCCAACCCCCTGCAAATACCTACCCTGCTAATGCCTTCCCTCTGAGATTACCTTTTATTTACAATAGATGTTGTTGATACTTTGTGTGTGAACTCCTTGAAGGCAGGAATGGTATTTTGTCTTTCTTTGTAACCTTACAGCTTAGCACTGTGTCTGACAGATATTAAGTGATAAATAATCACTTATTTGACTGAATGATTATTGCATCTCTAAGTACTCTAAGTACCAACTATTCCTTAGTTTTTCCTATGAACTAATATGATCTGCCTAATCACCAAATGAAACTAAAGCAGCTGCTGATTGAAAGTTAAAATATTAATTCCCATCCATTTTATTTTTTAATAAATTTTCTATTGATAGCTAAGTCATGTTAGAAAGTAAGAGTTTGCATAGATCACATGGCAGTGAGTCATTATGAGTTATCCCAGAGAACTAATTGATTTTGTGTCTATTAGACAAAAGGCTTATGTAGTCTCTAGAAGGAAATGGTAGCTTTTCTGAAAGGAAAGCAGCATTTTCTTTATGGAACATGTTAAAATGAGTTTAAAAAGTTAGGGTAAAACACAACCTATTAGAGTGGATGGAAGCGAGCTTTGGAATCAGATGACCTGGGTCTTGCCTCAGATAGCCTACTAGTTATGTGACCTTGGGCAAATCACCAAACCTTCCATTTGTTCTGGAACCTATGCAGGATTACAAGCTAGAGATGTGAATTACATCATTGTATAGCTTCCAAAAATGGAGTACCCCAGACTGACAAAATTACAGGCCCAAATTGAATAAAAAAAGATTAGAGTACAAATAAAGTAATAAATGGAAATGATATTACCTTCAAGGGTCACTGTAAATTAGAACAGTTAAAAGAAAAATAACTGTTTTGGCTGATGGATGTTTTGACTGTGTCCTTGGTATGAGTAGAGCTTTATGCTTTCTGGGAATGAATAATATTTACCACTATACCACATTATTTTGTTGTCATTGTTCAGTTGTTTCAGCCATGTCCATCTCTTTGTGACCCCATTTGTGGTTTTCTTGGCAAAGATACTGGAGTAATTTGCCATTTCCTTCTCCAGCTTGTTTTCTAGATGACACTGAGGCAAACAGGGTTGAGTGACTTGCCTAGGGTAACACAGCGAGTAAATGTCTAAGGCTGGATTTGAATTCAAGAAGATGACTCTCCCTGACTTCAGGTCCAGCAATCTATCTACTAGAGTGGATAGCCACCTAGCTGAACATACCACATAATACTGATAAAGAAAACAGTACAATTCTCTGGAATCAGTTGTGGGACACATCACAGTTGGCTTACATGGGCAATGGGAGGACTTCACAAACAACTAAAATGAAAGAGTCCACTCAAAGAGCATAAGCATAGATGTAGGTATTTCATCCCCCTTTTTCTTCCCCTTATTTCTACTTTTTCCATCCCTTTTTTCCTATTTATTCTTGCCCACTCTTCCTATCCCCTTCTCTCTCTTAATTCCCCTTTCCTCCCTTTAAAAATTTCTATCTCCTCACTATTTGTTAAAATCTACTGTAGGCAGGGATCTTTACAGGTACAGGGCTGAGCTAGACACTAAACTGAGTTATTATTACAGCTTCCTCAGTACATACTATATTATAAAGTGGCTGTCATCAAAGCTATCAGGTACTGGCTAAGAAATAAAGTGGTGGATCAGTGGAATAGATTAGGTACACAAGATACAATAGTAAATGACTATAATTATGTAGTGTTTGATAACCCAAAGTCCCCAACTTCAGGGAAAAGAACTCACTATTTGACAAAAACTTCTGGGAAAATTGGAAAACATTATGGCAGAAACTAGACATAGACCAACATCTTACACCATATACGAAGATAAGGTCAAAATGGGTACATGACTTAGACATAAATGGTAATGCCATAAACAAATTAGGAGGTCAAAGAAAAGTTTTTCTGTCAGATTAATGGAGAAGGGAGAATTTTTGACCAAACAAGTGATAGAGAGCATTACTAGATGTAAAATGTATATATTTTTCTTTTTTAAATGCTTTATTAACTTCTGATTTGTATCATTCATTTCCGCCAGATTTTGAGTTACAAATTTTCTCCCTGTTTTTCCCCTACCCACCACCCCAAAATAGCAGTCCCACAGGATATTCCCTCCTCCAATCTGCTCTCTCCCATATTTTCTCCCATATCCCTTTCGACTTTTCCAGTGGATCTCTATGCCCCAGTGCCTGTATATCTTATTTCCCAATTACATATAAAATAGTATTAATAATAGTATATATATATATATATATATATATATATATGAATATTTGATTTTAAAACTTTGAATTCTAGATTCATTCGCTTCCTCCCTTGACACCCACCCTTACTGGGAAGATAAGCAGTTTGGTATAGGTTGTACATGAGTGGCTAATGCAAAAAATTAACATAGTAGAAATATTGTAAAAGACAGACTTTATTTCCCTTCCTCCTATCCCACCTCCCACTTATTCTATTCTCTATTTTGATGTCATCCCATTTCAAAAATGGGTGCTTCCAACTTCCCTTCCCCCCAGCCTGCCCTCCTTTCCATCATCCCCCCTTGATCCCCTTACCCCCTACTCTCCTGGAGGGTGAGATACCCTATTTAGTGTGTATTTCATTCCCTCCTCAAGCCAAAATCAGTGGGAATAAGGTTGACCCATTCCCTTTTGCCTTCCTATTCTTCCCCTCCATTGTAACCATTTTCCCTTTCCTCTTCTATATGAGATAGTTTACCCCATTCTGTCTCTCCCCATCTCCTCTCATTATATTCCTCTCTCACCTCTTAATTTCACCTTTTAAGTATCATCCCTTCCTGTTAAATTGGTATTGTGCCCTTTATCTATGTATACCTGTAAACATATATACACACATTCACATATGTATTCATATGCCCATATACCCTCATATATTTCTATTCCCTTCAACTACTGAGAAAAGTTTTATGAGTTACAATTATTGTTTTTCCATGTAGGAATGTTAATAGTTCAACTTTGATAAGTTCCTTATGATTTCTTTTCCCTGTTTACCTTCTCATGCTTCTCTTGCTTCTTGTATCTGAATGTCAAATTTTCTATTCAACTCTGTTTTTTTCATCAAGAATGCTTGAAAGTCCTCTATTCCACTGAATGACCACATTTTCCCCTGAAACATGATACTCAGTTTTGCTGGATAGGTGATTCTTGGTTTTAATCCCAGCTCCTTTGCCCTCTGGAATATCATATTCCAAGCCCTTCAATCCCTCAGTCTAGAAGATGCCAGATCCTGTGTTATCCTGATTGTGTTTCCACAATATTCAAATTGTTTCTTCCTGGCTGCTCATAATATTCTCTCCCTGATCTGGGAATTCCAGAACCTGGCTATAATATTCCTAGGAGTTTTCTTTTTTTTTTTGAGGAGGTGATCAGTAGGTTCTTTCTACCTCTATTTTGCCCTCTGGTTCTAAAACATCAGGGCAGTTTTCTTTGAGGACTTCCTGGAGGATGATTTCTAGGTTCTTACTTTGAACATGGCTTTCAGGTAGTCCACTAATTTTTAAATTATCTCTCCTGGATCTATTTTCCAGGTCAGTGGTTTTCCCCATGAGATATTTCACATTGCCTTCTATTCTTTCATTTGTTTGGATCTGTTTAACAGCATCTTGATTTCTCATAAAGTCATTAACTTCCATTTGCTCCAATCTAATTCTGAAGCAATTATTCTCCTCAGTGAGCTTTTGAGATTCTTTTTCCATCTGGCAAATTTGGCTTTTTAAGGCATTCTTCTCCTCATTGCCTTTTTGAGCCTCCTTTGCCATTTGAGTTAGTCTGTTTTTTAAGGTGTTATTTTCCTCAGTCAGGCTGTTGACTCTCATTTCGTAATTTTCTTGCATCGTTCTCATTTCTCTTCCCAATTTTTCCTCCACTTCTCTTATCTGCTTCTTAAGGTCCTCTATGGCCAGTAACCAGCTTGTATTTTTCTTTAGAGCTTTTGGTGCAGGAGTTCTGACTTCACTGTCTTCCTCCTGTTCCATACTTTGATGCTTTTTGTCCCAAAATCCCTATTGTTGGAATCCTCTGTCTGCTTTTTTTCCTTTGCCTGGTCATGTTCTCAGTCACTTGACCCTTGGGCTTTTTGCCACAGTAGGACTCTGCCACCAGACAGGGGAGCTTTCATCCCAAATTCTGGGGTTTTCTCAGCTGCTGGGGATTTTAGATGGGTATCCTCTCTGAGGTCTCCACATGCTCTGGCAAGCTGGATACATACTCTAGGACCTCTACCCTAGAGTGAAATCCAGATCCAAGAAGGTTAAAGCAAGAGCAATTACCCCTCAGACTGGTGCTTGGTCCCCCTACACTCTGCAGGCCAGGAGCTGAACCTGCCACATGGCACTGGTAGCTGTGCCGGGGTCTCAGCAGCTTCTCACCCCGGGGGTAAAAGCCATGCACTCACACTTACTGGGTCCCAAAGTCCAGACTGCACTGACCTCTTGCTTTGTCCTTTGCATCTATGTGTTGATAAATCTGGAAACAGCCACAGCTGCTCCTGATCTGGAGTCCCTCCAGCCAGTGGCTGGTCAGGCCCACCCTTGGGCTAAAGCCTTGGCATGGGGCTGGGCTCGGCTCCCAGAGCGCTGCACACTGGCCGATTCCTTCCAGCCTGCCAGGCTGTCCTCAGAGGGAGGTTAACTTCTCTGTGTCATTTTGTGGGTTCTGAAGCTCCAAAGTTTGTGTAGACTCCCCTTTTACATGGATTAGGGAAGTTGGAAGCCAGAGCCCAGCAGAGGTCCTGCTTCTACTCTGCCATCTTGACTTTGCCCCCCTAAAATGGATAATTTTGATTATATCAAATTAAAAAAGGTTTTGCACAAATAAAACCAATGCAACCAAGATTTTAAGGAAAGCAGAGGGACAGCTAGGTGGTGCAGTGAATAGAGCACTGGCCCTGGATTCAAGAGGATCTGAGTTTAAATCCAGCTTCAGACACTTGACACACACTTACTAGCCATGTGACTTTGGGCAAGTCATTTAACCACAATTGCCCTGCCCTCTCCCCTCCAAAAAAGGAAAGCAGAAATCTGGGAAACTATATTTATAGTCAGTGTCTCTGATAAAGGCCTCATTTCTAAAATATATAGAGAACTGAATCAATTTCACAAGAATATGTCATTCTCCAATTGATAGTCAAAGGATATGAACAGCCAGTTTTCAGATGAAGAAATCAAACCTATCTATGGTTATAGGGGATATGCTCTAAATATAAACTCTAAATCACTCTCGATTAGAAAAATCCAAATTAAAACTCTGTGGCACTACCTCATACCTATCATATTGGCTAATATGACAAAAAAAATGATAAACATTGAAGAAGTTATGGGAAAATTGATACACTAATGCATTGTTGGTGGAGTTGTGAACTGATCCAATAATTCTGGAGAGCAATTTGGACCTAGGCCAAAAAGGCAAGCAACATGTGCATACCTTTTCATCCAGAAATACCACTATGAGGTTTATATCATAAAGAGATCACAAAAAGGAAAGGGACCTACATGTACGAAGATATTTATTGCAGCTCTTTTTGTGGTGGCAAAAAAATCGGAAACTGTTGGGATGTCCAGCAATTGGGGAATAGCTGAACAGGTTGTGGTACATTAATATAATGGAATACTATTGTTCTATAGGAAATGACGAGCAGACTGGTTTCTGAAAAACCTGGAAACATTTACATAAACCGATACAAAGTAAAATGAGCAGAACTGGGAGAATGTTGTACTAGAAATAGCAACATTGTGCAATGATCAGCTATGAATGACTTGGGTCTTCTCAGCAATACAAAGATCCAAGACAATTTCAGAGAACTGATGGAAAATGCTGTCTACATCCAGAGAAAGAACTGGTGAATTCTAAGTGCAGATTGAAGCACACTATTTTACTTAATTTTTTCATGACTTCCTTTTGGTCTGTTTCTTCTTTCACAACAGGCCTAATATAGAAATATGCTATACATGATTGCCCATATTGACCTATATCAAATTGCTTACCATTTTAGGGAGGGAAGGTAGGGAGAAAATTTTGGAAATTAATTTTTTTAAATTAATGTAAAAAAATTTCTTACGTGTAATTGCAAAAATAAAATGCTATTTAAAAAAAAGAAAATATTCTGTACTCATTGCCTGTCATGAAGAAGCACAAATGGAAAATAATGAAAATCTAGGTAAAAAAAATAGAGCATGATTTAGTATGATAAAAGCTTTTAAAAATATATCAGCTTTGTACTATTACCCTTGTCTCCTGTTTTTGTCCTAGTAAGAGGATTTTTTTTTGTAAATAAGAATTTCATTTCATTGGTGGTTATAATTCCTGGTGAGAAAACTTCCTCTACCAATATAGCTCTAATAAATTATCTGAAACTTAGAACTTAGAAACTTAGAAGAAGAGTCTACAAAAATGAAGAACAATTGGAAGAATTCAACAAGTGGTCCCTGGGAGCCACTTATATTTTAAATCATTTATCTAAGGTAATACAGCCACTGTGTGTCTGACACGAGACTCAGACCCAAATATTCCTGACTATAAGGCCAGATCTCTATCCATTAGGCCATGTTGCTTCTCATATATTAAAAAAAATGATAGCCCTGTATATATTAAACACACATAAGATATATGTCCATAGAGGTAGGGCATAAAACAAGGAGACATATAACCTCCAAAGACTAGCATCATGGAGGATTTTTCTGCAGCAAATCCAAATAGAAAGGGAAATTCATATGGATGGCAAGAGTTTCCAGATTATCCTGCCTATAAAAATCCCCAAAACATTGTAGGGACTTTTCATTGAATTACTCAAATGGTACTTCCATGGTTACTCAGAAGGAACCAGGAAACACAATCATTCTGGAAAAACCAAGTAGATGAAGAATATATATTACTGAAATTATAAAATGCTTTTGGATGCAGATAATTATGTAAATTACCCTGAATATAAACAGGTCTAAGGAGAGAAGACTATAACTATAGTATGTAATAACACATCATGGATACATCAGAGTTACCAGGAAAAGTGCTATATGAATTCCCAGGGAGAATTTGATAGGGGATTCAAGTAAGGCCTCATGGAGAAGTCACCTTTGATTTCATCTTTCCAGTAATTCAATACCTAAATAAGGATAAGAAGAACATTCCAGCCATAGGAAACAATTCAAATAAAAGAATAGGTTGCACTTCAGATACTTCAACATGTATAGTTCCTGGAAGACCCAGAGCATAGATCATTGTGTTATCAAAAGACTGTTAATTCAACTGATTAACAATTCAAAAGATTATCTCCCAGACTAGCATTATTCACATAATTTGTCTCACCTCATATTCTGAAACTTGTGTGCAGGTCTGAAGATCCAGATTCAATCTCTTCTAAGTCCATACTCCATATTAAAGAGTGCCCACTAGACATTTTTAACTTAATGACACATATGAATCTGAAAATGAACATGTCCAAAGCAGAACTCTTTTTTTTTCAACCCTGTAGTCAATTAACTTCCCAAAGTACTGGTTTTCATCTATAAAATGAGGAAAGGAGGACTAGATGGGATCTCAGGTCCCTTCAAGGTCTAGAACTGTGATCTTATATTCATATATCTTGCCCAGAGTGGCATGATCAGTAAGTATATGAGGAAAGATTTGAACTCATGCTTTGCTGACTCCAAATTCAATTCTTTATGCACTATGCCACTTAAATGACTTAACATCCAATTGGATGCCAAGTCCAGTCGATTCTACTTCTATCATCATTCTTCTATCTGTCCCCTTCTTTTTACTCACACAGCTACTACCCTAGTTCAAGCCCTTACAATCTTCTGCCTGGATTACTGAAATACACTTCTAACTGGCCTCTCAGACTTCAATGTCTCCTCTCCAATTCACCCTCCATATAGATGTAAAGTGACATTCATCAATAATTTCTTTGCTCAAAAAGCTCCAGTAGCTCCCAGCTGTCACTAGAACATGATAAAAATTCACCTGGTAGGCATGGATTTGTATCACATGGTAAAGACAACTTCACATTGCTTTCCTTCACACATTCTATATGCCAGTCACCTGGGCTACTTGCTGCTCCCGATACATGGCATTCCATTTCCTATTTGCATGGTTTTGTACAATGGGTCCTCCCTGTTGGGAATGCATTTTTTCCTCACCTCCCCCTTAGGAATTCTAGCTTCCTTAATGGCTTGGTTCAAATACCACCTACTAGATGTCTATTCTGAAAAAATACTTTGCATTTGCTTTGTATATATTTTATGCTCACTTTTCTCTAATCTGCCTCCTCCTCATGTAAGAATAAATGCTCCTTGAGGGCAGGGACTCATTCGTTCATCCATTTTTTTATACCCAACCCTTAACACAGTGCCTGACACTTGATAGGAGCTTCATAGATGCTTAATGAATGAATAAATGATCTCTGGAGCTCACTCCTTCAAGTCTATTAAGATAGTGCCCAATTTTTCTATCATGATCAACCAATCTTTACCACTGACCTGGGAGTGTTCATGATGAATACATGATTGCAATTGGACTATATACTTCAATGTTGTGAACTGACTGGTAGTATTTATGCTGGTTTACATGGTCAATTGTATAAAAAGTCCATTTGTGTAGCTGCTTCTTGGATCAACTTTAGCAGGGCTTTCATTCCTGAATGGTGTGCTTGTTCTAACAGATCCTGCTTACGACATGGGGGTGAATATAGGGCAGATAGAACACATGTTCCTGCACTGTCCCATGCATCCAATATGTAGTTTGAGATAACCATTAACAATGAACATGGAAGTATCGTTCCCAGCTTAGCTCCAATACCTGAGAATCATGTCAGTCACATCACTGATACAACTTTATCATTTTCTGATGAGCACAGGACATGTTCAGGAATAGAATTTGGGAAATAGGCTGGTTTGCCTGGAGCACACAGTGTATAACTCTGGCATGAAGATATACTAACTTTTTAAAGACTATGACCACAGAATATAATATCTGGTAATCATATCAGATTGAAAGAGTTTGGAGTCTGTGCCTATAAATGGATCTCTTTCATTTGAGTACTAGTTACAGCCAGGTTTAAAGAGGTTGGATGCAGGGTGATAAATTTTTTGGTCATCATAGTCCTAAAAGATTGTTTACTAAGATGGAGAAAAATCACATCAACAAATTTACATATTCTTAAAAGTATTACAATACTTTTGTTGTTGTTCAGTTGTTTCCCTCACATCCAACCCTTTGTGACCGCATTAGGGTTTTCTTGGAAGATATCCTGGAGTGGTTTGCCATTTCCATGAGTTGATACACTAGATCCATTTTGTGAGGCAATCAGAGGTTAAGTGAATTACCCAGGGTCACACAGCTAGGAAGTGTCCAAGGCTGGATTTGAACTTATGTCTTCCTGACTCCAGGCCCAGTGATCTGTCCACTGAGCCATCTTTACTGATATATCATCCAATTGCAATCATGTATTCATGCCACTTTATAATATAGTGTGGACAATGTAATAGCAAATAAGGTGAGAGGTAAGGTAAGGCTTTGAATGCCAGATGAAGGAATTTGAATTTTTCAGTAAAATATGCGTTCTACTGAAAACTTTCGATCAGAGGACTGACACGATTAGATCTCTCAAATTTCAGCATCACAATAACAAATAACTGATGAAATACATGAAAATATTTTTCATAATACTACATCATAAGTTGATTCGTTATCTATCTGGCAACTGCTATGCATCTTACATCCTTAGAGAATTTACATGGTACACTGTTACTTTCCTAGGGTCACAAACTAGTACATGACAGAGATAATCCTAGAACCCAGTTCTATTTGGCAGATTTTATTTATTATATCATGGTGCTTCTTGGAAGACATTTTATATTAGTCTTAAAAAGTACTTTATAAAAAAAAATCATTAAATATGTTACAATTTAATTTCCCTTACAGATTTTTAATTTCTAAAAACATCTACTAGTTTTTTTCTGTTTTTCTTCCTTTTTATTGCTCCCCAGATTGTATGGTGGGTTCCAGGCCTCAAACCATTCTGACACCCAGCTTCTCAAAGCATATGCATTATCCAGTCAACTAAGAAACCATTATTTCTATAATATATAGGGCTCTATGATGAATGCTAGAGATAAAAAAGAGGTATTAAACATGGTATTTATCATTGAGGGACTAACAATTTAGGTCAAATTCAAAGTTAGGTCATCTCAGTGACCTAACAAGCCATCTTTTTCAATTCTTGCTTGAAAAGAAAACTTCTTGAAAATACTCTATGTAACCACACACTTGGCCTCATCGGGTTCTCCCAGATACAAGCAGAAAATAATGACTTAAGGGGAAATATGTTCAGTCCACCAAATAGAATTAGGTAGTGAAGAATTTGTAATAGATTCTGTCCAATATACGTAACTTATAAACTTTCATCTTGTAGATAATGGTAAAAGAATCATGATCAGCTTCTACCAAAAATATCTGAGAGCATACCTAGTACCATATACCACATTAAGTACTCTGAAGCAAGTTGATATAGGTATATATGTTACATATATTTCTTGGTTACAATGACATCAACAGGCATATGGATTCTTTTACCAAGTGAAATTTTAATATTAGTCTTTAATAGAGCAAATAAGCAAATTACAGAATAGCAAACATTCACTCTAAATAATTAACTATGATTCCTCTATGTCATAACATCAGTATTTGGAAATATGTTTATTCTCATTCTTTGGAATACTTAGGAAATATTTCACTGCAATGCTACTAAAATGCTCAACTACATTTCTATACCTCTCATCTTTATTTTTTTTTCCTTTATACTGAAAAAAAATTGATCTTACTTCTCATTGATCCTATTTCTACTCTTTGAGGTAAAATATAAAACCTCTTCCTCATAGGCCTATCAGATACTTGATAGCAATCATATCTTCTCTAAATCTTTTCTTGTGCATGATACACATCTTCATTTTCATCAACAAATTCTTGTATGGAATGATTGCCAGTTTCCCACCAATTTGATTACCTTCTTTTTGACATACTCTAGCTTGACAATTTCCTATCCAGCATTGAAGTTAACATTGTCCATGGAGCTGGACCAGGTGTAATGGCAAGCAAAGAAGTACTTGACACCTTGTTTCAGCTATTTAATTATTTAGCACCTTGCTTCAGTTCAAGTTTCTTTTAAGCCTTGCCCATGATTATATGAAGTCTTTGTTAAGAAACAGAACTTGTGAACCCCACAACTTGTGAAGCCCAGAATATGTGAACAGCTGTTTCTGATGCAACAGGAAGGGGAGGAGCTAATGACCATATATAAGGAGAAGTACAAGCTGGGAGAGAGAAGAATTAAGACAAGAACACTTGTGGTGGCAGAATTGAAAAGGGGAACTTAGTGGTGGCCAGGCACTCTGTTTGTTCTGTTTGTGTTGATTTTTGTTTGTGATACTTTGTATAGAAGCCCTGGGACCTTACTGGAAGCCCTGAAAGAGGATTTTCTTGTTGTCTGTTTACAGAAGTCCTGGAGGAGGGATTCGGAGATTCTGGGACTGTACTGATGATTTGTGTTGAGTTGTCAGACTTTGTTTGTGGGTCTGTGTTGATTTCACAGGAAGAAAGTCAATTGATGATGGTGCCAGCAATGTGTATGTATGTTATTGTGGCTCTGTTAAGCCTTTTCTTCCCAGAAACAGAAATTGTGAAGGCCTTGAGGTGGACTGAACACTGTGAGCTTCAATATGGGACAGGAACAGGATGAGAAACTGGAGGTGGAACTGGACAAAAATCTCAATGAGGAGATAAGAATTGCCTACCTTTGAATCTAGGTGACAGTTGGGTAGATTCAGGCAGGAGCTGGGACCATGGAAGAGGAATCATGGAATCTTAGAGTCAGCCTTGTGTCAAGATGAAAAGACCTCTTCTTGGTTACTTAATGCTGACTGAGAAGATCATGATTTACTGTGACCTAGGGGTGGAGAATTTTGACCTTTGTACTTTGTGTCCCTTAAGGAGGCTTGCTCCTTAAGAATGATTGAGTTAAAGACTTACTGTATGGTATCTTTTGTTTAAAACTATGCGGCCACTTTGGTGAAAACTATGTGGTCACTTCAGTGATGAATTGTTATGTTATAACATTGTGGATGCTGTCCTTTGGTTTCTGCGAATGTTTTGCTTTAATTTACTGCTAAATAAAAAGAAAGTTCACTATACTATGTATTCAGAACCTTAAAGCTGTTCATAGCAGCAGTCCTCTGGAAAACTACTCATGCTTGGCTTTACACCAGGCCAGAGTTCAGAAGTGTATCATCTCACTTGTTCAGGACAATGTGCTTCTGTTAATTCCAACTCTGACAATATTACGTTTGGGGAGCTGTAACGTTACTTTACTGACTCATATTGAGTTTGGAATCTACTAAAATTCTGAGATCATTGCTACTTGAATCACTATTGAACCACATTTTTCCATCTTATACTTGTGAAATTGACTTTTAAAATCCTACTGTAGGATTTTTTTAGTCTTATTTAATATCCTCTTATTAGATGCAATCCATAATTCCAGGCTAAGGAGAGATTTTTAGATGCTGATTCTGTCATTCAGTATTTTAACTATAACTGCAAGCATCAGGACATCTTCAAATTTGGTAAATGCCATCCATGTCTTCATATAAGCAAATGAAGACAAAAATGTTGCAGAATACAAAGGCAAGGGTATTGTGCTAGAGACTCTCTACCAATTTGACATAGATCTATTAATGGTTTCTCTTTGGGTATGACCATTCAGCTAGTTCTTAATTGACTTATTTGTACTATCATCCAGCTCAGAGTCTCTTCATTTTGTCCACAAGGATAGTGGGTGAAATCTTGTCAAATGATTTGCAGAGATTCAGATATATTACATCTATAGTTTTCTCTTAAACTGTAAGTCAAGTAGCTCTGATACAAAGGAAATCAAGTTAGACTGGAATCACCTTTTTCAATAAATCCATGCTAGTGTTTTCTGATCATTATATCCCTTTCTAAATGATCATATACTATTACTTTTAAAATATTTTATAGAATTTTGCTAGGAATTGTATCTAAACTCTCTATCACTTGCAATTTAACATTTTTGATGACCAGTACAATAGCACCTGTCTAATTCTATGTCATTTCTTCTGTGCTCTAGGATTGTTCAAATATCACTGAATTGGCAGTTATATATTTTCAGTTCTTTTAGCACTCTATTGTTTTGGGTCTAGTTACTTGAGATCATTTAGGAAAAGGAAGTGCTCTCAACATGTCTTCACTGGTCTTGGGTTTGAATCACTTAAGAAGTCACTATTTTTGGGGTGACTGGGTGGCACAGTGAATAGAGTGCCTGCCCTGGAGTCAGGAGGACCTGAGTTCAAATCTGACCTCAGACACTTAACACACACACAGGCACACACAAAACTAACCATGTGACCTTGGGCAAGTCACTTAACCCCAACTGCCCTACCTTCCCCTCTCCAAAAAGCAAAAAAAAAAAAAAGTCACCATTTTCTTCCTGCCTGATACAAAAATGCTAAATTCTAGTCATCATCCACTATTTATATACCATTCCCACCAATGGGGGGTAGTTCCAACCTATTTTTTTTTGTAAACTTGACCCCCACAACTTTAGAAATATATGTTCTTACCATCCACTGCAAGTTTTTGCTAGTTCTCATCATTTTATAATTATTGTTCTTATAGGACCAAACTAATTTTTCTTTTTGCTTTTTGGAGTGCAATTGGGTTTGTGACTTACCCAAGGTCACATGGCTAGTTTTTGTGTTAAGTGTCTGAGGCCGGATTTGAACTCAGGTCCTCCTGACTCCAGGGCTGGTGCTCTATTCACTGTGCCACCTAGCCGCCCTTATTTTCTATTTTTAAGTTAACTGTATATGTCTTTTTCCAATGTGAGTTAGCCAGTGTTTCCTCTGAAGACCACAGTGATCTCTTTAAACAGCTCTTGTCTGCTTTCTCATAGGAATCACTATACTCATCATTGTGATCAATTTCTTATTGCTGTTCTCAGAATACTGTTTTTGAAAGCATTACCTCTTTCTTGGGATGACTTCCCCTATAAACTCTTAGACCATGGGATTTCTGTTGTCTCTGAACTATTTTTTTTCCCATGGTCAGGTACTTTGGGTTCTTTTTTAATCTTATTTAATCTTTTTCTTCCCTATTACACGTAAAAACGAATTTTACACTTTTTTTTTCAATTTTTGAGTTCTAAATTCTCTCCCTACTTCCTCACGTTGAGAAAGCAAGCAATTTGACATAGGTTATACATTTGTAGTCATGCAAAACACATTTCAATGTAAGTCATTCTGTGAAAGAAAACACAGACAAGAAAAAAGAAAAATAAAGAAAAATGTATCTTTGATCTGCATTCAGGCTCTACCAGTTCTTTCTCTCCAAATAGCACCTTTCATCATAAGTCTTACAGAATGGTCTTGGATCATTGTATTGCTGAGAATAGCTAAGTTATTCATAGTAGATTATCATACAATATTGCTGTTACTGTGTACAATATTTTCCTGGTTCTGCTCATTTCACTTTGCATCAGTTCATGTAACTCTTACTATTTTTATCCTGGGAGCATCTTGCTCAGAATTTCTTAAAACAGTATAGTATTCCATCACAATTACATACAACTCGTTCAGGCATTTCCCAGTTGATGGACATCCCCTCAATTTCCAATTCTTTGCCACCACTAAAAAAATAGCTGATATATATATATATTACACATAGGTAATTTTTCTTTATGTTTTTTTATCTCTTTGGATACAGAGTTAGTGATATGTCTTGGTAAAAAGTTTTATAGACCTTTGGACATAGTTCTAAGTTGCTCTCCAAAATGGTTAAAATGGGAAATAATGGTTAAATGTTTTAATTTCCCTACATCTCCTCTAACATTTGTTATTTTCCTTTTCTTTGATATTAGCCAATCTGACAGGTATGAGGTAGTAGATCAGAGTTGTTTTAATTTGCATTTCTTTCATCAATAAATAAAAATAAATAATTGCTAAAAAAAATAAATAATGATCAATAATAAAAATTTAGAGCATTTTTTCATATGACTATAGATAACTTTGATACTTTGCCTGACAACTGCCTGTTATTTCTATAAATTTAACTCAGTTTTCTATATGTTTAAGAAATGAAGTCATTATTAGATAAACTCATTGAGGAAATAAAGAGAGGCCTCAACTAGGAAGTGGGGCAGCTAGGTGAGGCAAAAGATAGTGCTAGCTCTGGAGCCAGGAAGACCTGAGTTCAAATCTGGTCTCAGATACTTACTAGTCATGTGACTCTGGGTAAGTCACTTAACCCTGTTTGCCTCAGTTTCTTCATCTGTAAAAATGAGCTGGAGAAGGAAATGGAAAACAAGTAGTATCTTTGCCAGTAAAACCCTAAATGGAGTCACAAAGAATCAGACGTTACTGAAACAACTGAACAACAACAATAAAATGTTAAGCTACTTGCCCGAGGTCTCAAAGGTAAAAGTGAAAGAATCACTAGTGGGATGAAATTATGGAAAATTTCATGGAGGAGGTGAGATTCAGGCAGGATCCTGAATGAGCAATAGAACTCAAACAAGTGGAAAGAAGGGGAGGAGAATAATAGTGCAGGATACACTTAGTGTGTTTAGGAAATTACAGGTAGACTACTTTTTCTGGAGGTTTCAAGTAGAATAAGAGATAAAATTAAAGAAAAAGGGATGTGATTGTGGCAATGGGGTTGGGGGGGAGGTCTTGAATTCCAGGCTAATGCATTTGTGGTTTTTCCTGTTGGCAATGTGGCCCAGGCTTTGAAGGTTTTGAGCAATTCAGGGATGCATATAAAGTGGAATGAAATGGTAAGAGTTTGAAGCCAGGAAGACAAACTGAGAGGCAGTACAAATCCAATTATTCTCCCGCAAATGCTCAATTCCCATGGAAAATAAACAAAATGGTTCCGGCAAGTAAAGGCAGAGTCTTTTAAATTTCTATTAAGCCCACTGTCTGATTTCCATTAAACTTACCCTATTTTGTTTCAATCCCAGGCAGTCAAGCCAGTAGTTATTTCCATAGATGTTTTATGTATTATTCTACATGCAAATCTATTGCATTTTTCAAAAAGTAAAATTTTTAAGCAATCCACAAAAAATAAAAACAACCTATGATCATTTTTTTTTAATGAAAAAGTCTCTTAGACAGGAAGTCATGGCTTTGCGGTTTATAGACTCTTGGAGGGAGTCAAACGTTTGGAAAGGAGCTTCCTGACATCTGCTTTAGAACCTGTTTTTCACATTTGGACAGCAGGCTCCTGGTGTAAAGACATGGACAAATGAAGAAATGTCATATTCCAACCCTTCAGGATGACTTGTCAAAGCGTCTGAACAAGAATAAAATCCATGATTATTTAATTACACAGGAACCTGGGGTCTTATTTACCATCCATTTACACCAACATGCTGATCCATTTACTGCTAAATTGAATAATTCCCTCTAAAGGGGATAACATACTCTTAGTGACAACTCGTCCCTAAACTCTCTGATTTCATAGCATTGATACTCAAATGCACTATACTAGGCATGATCGCATTCTGCAACAAGTTTGATATAAATAGCAGCTAACAAGGGAAACATGCCATTATCCCTGATCTTATTTAGCTCCTCCTGGGTGGTATTCACCTTTCAGAAGATAATTAGTTGTGGCAATTTTCATAGTGAAATGAAGAACAGGGCTGATAACAGACACCTACATTATCCCAAAGATGCTTCAGCAGTTGATCTAAAGGCTCTCTGAATGACGCACAATACAACACTGTAGCTTCAGCATTTGTCCAAGAGGATTTGATTAAAGCAGTAGGGATGAGAGCCAGGATTACTGTTCCCAGCTCTGCCACTTGCTAGCTGACTTCTGGCAAATGACTTACAGGGATAAGTTAGCTCTAATGCAACAGACAACTAAATAAGCCTGTGGTCTACATGAGAAGCAGAAAAACCAGATTCATCACAGTCATGACACATAAGAATGGCCACAAATGGATACTTCTGGGTTTCTGCTAGTCAATTAAATTGAGTCAACATTCTGGTACTTGATGCATAAAGTAATAACAATTTCTACCCACAGAAAAGATAATGATAAAGCATTTATTCAGTAATTATTATGTGCTAGGCAGGGTGGTAAGTACTGAGGAAACAGATAAAAGCAAGGGAGTAACTGCTCTCAAAGAGTTTATGTTCTAATGGGGAAAGACAACCCATAAAAGTTTATGGAAGGGAGGTGAGGATTCAGGATGCTGTGGAGGCCTGCTTCCAAAAGCTACAGCAGAGTCTAAGGTTCCCACTGGGGAGAAAGAAGTGAGATGGATGGAAAGGGGAGAAGCTAGGTGACTGAGTGGATAGAATACGGGGCCTAAATTTAGGAAAACTAATCTTACTGGGCCTAAAGTTAGGAAAACTAATCTTCCTGAGTTCAAATTTGGTCTCAGATGCTTCCTAGCTATACGATCCTGGGAAAGTCACTTAACCTTGTTTGCCTCAGTTTCCTCATCTGTTCAATTACCTGAAGAAGGCAATGGCAAACCAGTCCAGTATCTCTGCCAAGAAAACCCCAATTGGGGTCATGAAGAGTTGGACAAGACTAAGAAATGATTGAACAACAACAAATGGGAAGGAGGCAAAGGAATGTTGTTTGAGCATAAGAGATAGCTATGTTTTCTTAATTATTAATGTAGGATGGAGTAGAAATGGTTATATAAGAAATGGGAGAAATGAGATTAATCATTATTGAGCAAGCCAAAGAAAATATTGTCAATACAGGGAAATTTTAGAGAGTTTATCCATATGTGCTGTATTTGGAGTCAGGAAGACCTGCATTTATCTTCTGTCTCAGACACTTTTTAGCTGTGTGACTCTGAGTAAGCCATTTAACCTCTCTCAGCCTCAGTTTCCTCATCTGTAAAATGGGAATAATTATAGGACCTACCTCCTAAGGTTGTTGTGAGGATCAAATGAGATAACACATTTAAGGAGTCTTTTTAAACTTTAAATTGCTCTATAAAGGCCAGCTGTTGTATTTTTTTTTTTTTGCTATACTCCCATGCCAATAAATGTAATTAAATTAGAATTAAATTAAATTTGAAATACCCACATTACTAAACAAGGTGCATAAAAGACGAAAGCTGGCAATGTTATCTTTTCTATATTCCAAATTTTAATGGTAAAATGACAATCTCTAGATGATCTAGGGAATGCAGTTTACACAGTGGAGTCAGATATGACTCCAGTAAGCATATGTCACTGTTATATAGCAAGCAAGCAGTACATACACACATCAACTGACCTCATGTCATGTATATGCCTCCCTTATCTTAAAAAATAATTCCTGCTCTTATACCTCCTACCCTTCAACTTATCATCCAGTCTCTTCCCTCACATTCACTGCTCAAACACTAGAAAGAATACTATACATTCATTGCCTCAACTTCTTCACTGCCTACTCATTTCTCAGCTTCCTACTGACTCATCACTTTAGTCTTTCGAGCATCATTAGTGACCTCTTAATTTCCAAATCCAATTAAGTTGGTTAAAATTCTTTCCTGATGTTTAAGCAACTTTTGAGGATTTTTTATCCCTCTACCTTGATAGTCTCTTTTATTTTGGCTTCTGTGATTCTCTCTCTCTCGCTCTCTCTTCCTCCTTCTTTTTTCTCTTATCATCTAACTGGTAAAAAAATAAGTGCTGAAAGAATTGACATATGTAATTGCTAAATCCCATACAAAACCCCTTTCAAAATTCTAGACTATTATTAAATATATGGGTCATGAACAGCCAGAAAAGGAAGCAGCTATCACATAGAACCAGCATAGCTCCATCAAGAACAAGCCATGATAAACTAACCTAAATTCCTTTATGAAAGGGTTATTAGACTAGTAGCATTATGCTACTAGATAGTTACTCAATTAAATACTTTTTGCAATAAATAAACAGAAATATAAATTCAACAGTAACTTTCTGTGAAGGAAAGGAAAATCCACGGAGAGCCCAAGAAATCAGAATGAGAATTTAATTTCTAAGCCCTTGTGGCTTCTCATAGTAGAATAAGGCAAGGGTATTTTTAAAAATGCTCTCAGCTAGAGATTTGGTCACACACTTCATTGAAATGATCACCATAAAATGATTATGTTTTTCCCAATGGAATTTTCAAATGTCAAGTCATTGTATGAGTTGAGTTTAAGCAGCTCCTTTAGCCCTTCTGCACTAGAGGCATCACTGTTGCCACAGCAACTATTAAGAAAAGGAAAAGAGAGTTCTTTAAAACAAAAGAAAAAATATAAGGACTGGCAAGAAAATATATGATAAACACAGTGCTATAAAGTAGTTGCCAGGATTGGGAGATGACAAAAGCAATTTGAAGAGGTAGAGGTGGATTTATACATAACTTCTCCTAAAAGGTGACAGAAAGCCCATCCACTGCATAGTAACTTCTTTCCCCCTTTGTAGACTGACTGACCTATTTAGATAACAAACTATATTTTTACCGAGTAGACACTTTTCCATACAATTTTGTTGCACCATAGGTGCAGTTGCAAAAATATTTTGACAACTTTCCAATATTGACTGAGCACCTACTATTTGAACTGTGATAGTGGTTGTAGCAGCAAGCACCCTAGCATACCCAGGAAGTTTGCTAGCACAGGTTCTTAGATCTGCTTTTCTAAAGGAAAGCAACTCAAAATGGGTTAACAATCTTACTTTAATCAATCAAACATATATCATTTGCCTAATTCACAGGAAAAAAGTCAGCACCCTGAACTTCAGAGAATATGAACAGAAGTTACAACAGAAAATAACACAATTCAGCAGACAGGGCTTCCAGCTGTCTGTCCATTACATACATACCTAGTTAGTTACCAGAGAGTGAAGCACCAACATCTGGGTTTTCAAAGCTGGGGGCTCAACAGCTGCCCAGAGTCTCATCTGGCCAAATTATACAACTCTTCCCAAAGTGAGTCCCAAAGCCAAACCCACATCAGGGTATATATATAGCCTTCTCCTGGCTCAGAGAATGTCACAATCTTCTTGACCCACTGCCCAATCACAAAGTAAAAAGGTGTAGGTGCTCCTGAAAAACAAGTCTCCCACCACAGGCTCCATGTGACCACATTCAGCCTGTTAGGGGGGCAGAGTATATTTTCAAATCAGGGAAGGTTCTCAGATTCACTTAAGCCTATCAAGGGGCCAAGGGGCAGGGAAGATGTTCAGATTCCCATTACAGTGGTGGATGTTAGGAAGCAGCTAAGTGGCTCAGTGGAAAGAACACTGGGTCTGGAGTCAGAAAGATCTGAGTTCATATCTAGCCTCAGATACTTACTAGCTGTCAAGTCACTTAGTAGCTGGGCACGTCATTCAACCTCTGTTTGTCTTAATCCATTGGAAAAGGAAATGGCAAACAACTCTAGTATCCTTGCCAAAAACAAAAACAAAAACAAAACATGGACAGTGTTGGTGTGGTCTGTGGGGTTGCAAAGAGATGAACATGACTGAACAAAAAGAAGTGATTGAGGAAAGAGAGAAATATCAAGATGCATAAAACATAGTCACTACTTTAACAGAGCTTGTAAAACTGAATGGCATACACACACACACACACACAAAATCAACACCAAAATGTTGTATTATAGGTGATATAATTAGGAAAGCCTTTAGTAGAGGAGGTGGTATTTGAGGTAGGCTCTGACTTTCTATCAATGTCATCATCCATTTAGTTGGCATGTATACACAGTAATGCTTGTGAGAAGGAGTGATACTTTCAGCTACTATTGACCTATTGACTTCCTGGACTCAGAGTCAAGAGAATTCTCAGAATATTCTATCATCATTTGCAGCAGATTTTGGCCAACCTAACAAAATATGGCAAATGGAATACATTTCAAATGACTCTTAAATATGGATTGTAAAAAGGTTTGAAGGGTTTTTTAATACCATTCTCCAATCCCTCAGGCTCATAACCCAGGTGCCATCCTCAATTCCTCCCCCTGCCTCACATATTCAATCTGTTGTTGAGACCTGTCGATTTTACCCTTTCAACATCTCTTGAAAACACTCTATTGTCTTATGGTGCACTTCCTCATCTCTTAATGCCTACACACTATTACACTATAGTACTGGTTGCCACAAGTTTGTACCCACTCTAGCCTATCCTCTATTCAGTCACCAAAGTAATTTTCCTAGCATCCATGTTCAAGCATGTCACCTCCTTACTCAATAAACTCCAGTGGTTGCTTATCACCTCCAGAATCAAATATAAAATTCTCTGTTTGGCTTTTGAAGTGCACCAGAATCTGACCCCTTCTTTCTTCTCCTGTCTTCTTAATCCTTGCTCACTTCTATGAACTCTGTGATCCAGTGACACTAATCTCTTTGCTCCTCCTCACACAAGACATTCCATTGCCAAAATCCATGACATTTTACTAGCTGGTCTTCACGAAAGGAATGTTCTTCTTCCTTCTTGTCTCTGCCTCTTGACTTGCTTCAAGTTCCACCTAAAATCTTGCCTTCTGCTAAGAAACCTTTCCCAATGCTTCTTAATTCCAGTGCCTTCCCTCCACTGATTATTTCCTATTTAGCCTATTTGTACATTTGCATGTTGCCTCTCCAAAGAGATGGCAAGCTCCTGGGGGGACATGACTGTCTTGCCTTTCTTTGTACACCTGAAACTTAACACAGTTCCTGGCACATAATAGGTATTGAATAAACATTCATTTACTGACTGATTGATCTATAACACACTTTAGAAGCACAAGTATCATCACCTTTACTTCGTACACGATGAAATGGTTTCCAAGAATTGTGACTTGTCAAGGGAACATAACTAATAACTAGTAGGACCAGGACTTGAATAAAGTGTAATTCTGTTGCAAATTAGGGACTAATGGTGATCCAATAGATTTTCCATATCTTTGCCCCTATGCAAAGCCCTTAGCACAGTACTTGGTGCATAGTGGGAGTTTAATAAATGTTTATTGATTTATCAACTGGCTGTGATCTAACTTGAACAAGCTCTCTGTTTTATACTCTTTTCTTTTGGTCTTTTGTTATTGTTTTTTTTTTAAAACAGGTAGATTATCATTATTCACTCTCTCTTATTATTAGGGAAATTTGTTAACAAAGATTAAAACATTTCTCAAATGTCATACTCTGAGTTAGCAGAAATGAGTAAATTACTCTTGAGTTCAGCAGTTGCTTCTCCCCATATACCTCTCTGCATTTCACACTGCAGCAAACTAACAGATCACTAAGCAACCATGGAAAAATTTTCAAGCCAATCTCCCATGGAAAAAAAAGTATATAAAAAGTAATCAAGAAGAAAAGACTCCTTTAATTCATTTGAGAATTATTTGCTACAAGCAAACACTCCATTCTTGGATTTATATGACTAAAATTTAACAAGAATGAGATGTCAGAAAATACATAAAAGTTTCATCAGGCTGCTCTACTCTGAGAACAAAGTTCCTTTCCAGAGAGCATTATTGATTATGACAAGTTTGCTTCTCAATTTATTTGACATACATAGGCCCTTGGTGCTCAGAAAACAGCTTTCTCTACTCAATGTCCTCTTCCCAGGGCTTTTTGGCAAACCACATGATATATTTAGATGTTTTTGGAAAAATATGTAGACATATATTTTCACTGCCTTTTTATGCCCTCAGTAGTCTCCTTGCATTGATTATTTTAAATCCTCCCTGTCTTAAATAACCACTATAGATATTTCAGACTTCATTAGGGTCATGTCTTTCCCACTTTCTCTTAGGTAGAGTTGACATTTTTATCCTAAAAGGCATACAAACATATTTTTTCTTCATAGAATCAAGTGTAAAAGATGATAAGATAAAAAAAATATATACATCAGATTATAGATAAATTTGTAAAGTTTAATTCATGATGACCTTGGAAAATGTAATGTAGGAAGCTTTTATTTATTTGCTTTAAATAGCATTTTTTACTGATATATAAAAGGAAAAATCTGAAGAACACAGATTCATCTTTTGAGAATGAGAGGACAATTCTTTTTACATGTTTAATTCTTGTATTGACAATGTTTAACTCATACATCCTTCTGCTGAAGTCCTACTGTGATGTCTTATTGAGATTTAGAAGTATCCCCAAACTCCTGGAAGGATTTATTACTCCAACATTACCACTGGCAAGTTCTACTCAGTTGGAAAGACTGAGTATGGGCCCAGCAACAAACTATATGTCTGCCAGCTGAGTACCACTCTAGTTTATTTTAGTTCATATATCACTAGATTGTCTGCTTTTGAAATAATATTTTAACCTAAAATCATTTATAAAGTTGTATAAGGTTTAAGATCTATGTTGATGGATGGAATACTTTGGCCAACAATATCACAACATGAGTTCTTAAGTATTAAAGTCATGTGATAACTTTAAATTTAGAAACCTAGAGAGAAAATAATCTTAACCTCAGGTACATTAAGGTATTTTTTTAAAGGTGTATTAAGCAAAGGTCAAAGTTCTATTAGCTTACAAATATTAGTATCTGATGTTATATCTCTATATAAATAAATCATTATCTAGTCTGTTGTTATATATCTATCTCTAGGCATATATTTAGATAGATATCTATCTCTATATAGATATAACAGACATAAAAATGTATATATATGAAACATCAGACACCCAAATTTATGCATATTTATGTAAATTAGCAGACTTTAAGGTGCATGTTTATATATTTTTTACATATTCATAAAAACATATGTGTATATACCTAAAGTTTTTTTCTTTATCATTCTGTAACTAAAAATTGCTGTTTTCAAAACATGTTTGTGAATACATAGTATTCCTCCTTTATGAACAATTTGACATATGAAGACCTTCATTTTAGAATGACCACTGCTACCTATCCCCCTTGCCAAGCAAGTCCCTCTCCTGACATTGCCACCCTCGGACATCAAAGCTATTTTAGATAAATGCTGATAATCACACCTATGCCCCAACTGTAGTTCCCCTTCCCCATTATAGCAGATAAAAGTATTACTATTCTTTTTCTTCTTCACCCCCTTGAGCTAGAGCCTTCTCACAATGTTTGCATGGAAGCTGTTCAGTCACCAACACCTCTGATCAACACCAAATCTCAGATCTTGACCTCTTCTTTCCCTCTCTGGAGCCATTGATATTTGTAGCTCAGACTTTAATGAGGCTTGAAGCTCAGGGAAGTTTAGTTTCAGGGTGACAATTCACAGTTCAGAGGAGTTTAGCAGCAGGGGGACTTAATCATAAGCCATGAAACACTAACCCATAAGAGACTGGACCACTAGAGGATGAATCATCATATTATAACAAAGAAAACAAGTCTCCCTGAACAGACAAGAAAACATAATCCTACAATATACTCTTTTTTTGGAAGAGTCAAGGGTACTGAGGAACCCACAATTTCCTATTCCTGATAGAGCAGGATAAGTCCAAATAAGGTGAGGCCCTTTTAAAAACCAAGTTCAACCACATAGATATAGGATTTGGTCTTAATGATATTTTCTTCCCTGGGCACTGACTTGCCTCTGCCTGAAATCTTTCTGTCCTAATAAGGCAAAGCCCTCTATATTTGAGCTTTCTATACATGACCTACTTTCCCAGACAGCCTTGAAATTTGCCTTCCTGAGTGTGAGTACTGCTGATGTCAGCTGCCTGGCCTAATCTATTTCACCTCAGATGTCTGCTGCCTGCCAAAAGCTATGTCTAGCTTGACTTTACTGCTGTTATGGCAACTTTGTCCTAGCTGTGACCCACACTGGCAACCCTGTTGCCTACAGCTTAATTGATGTCAATTGTTGCCAAGAACTCAGGGTGCCTCAGGACTCCAGGTTAAGGACCATGCTTAATACTACTCCATCTATGTTATGGGTTAAGTAAATAAGAAAGAGAACAGGAAGGAGCGTATGATATCAATTTATTATAAGAAACTCCTAAGTTTAAATCATGATAGTCTAGGAGCCAGGAAGTCTTGGGTTCAAAAATCACTTATATATAAAGTTATAAGTTATATAAAATCACTTATATATAAAGTTATAAGCTTTATGGCCTTGGATGAGTCACTTACAATTTCTGAGTTTCAGTTCCCTACAAGGGAACTTTAATATCACAGCATCTCCTTCAAGAGGATAAAGTGATGCTCAAGTGAGATAGTTTATGCAAAGCTCTCTGCAAAAGCTGAAGTCATGTCTGAAGGGCAGCTGGGTGGTGCAGTGGATAGAGTCTGGGCCTGTAATCAGGAAGACTCATCTTCCTGACTTTAAATATGTCCTCAGATACTTCCTTTTTAGTTGTGTGACCCTGAACAAGTCACTTAACCATGTCTACCTCAGTTTTCTCATCTATAACATGAGCTGGAGAAGGAAATGGTAAAACCACTCAAATATCTTTGCCAAGAAACCCCCAAATGAAGTCATAAAGAGTGAAACATGACTGAAAAACAACTGAACAACGAAAGTCATATCTAAAAGCCAATAAAGAATAAATGCAAAAAATATGAACAGAAAAATCCAAGCTATTAAGCATCATATATTTTGGGGCGGCCAGGTAGCACAGTGAGTAAGAGCACTGGCCCCAGTGTCGGGAAGACCTGGGGGATTGAATCTGGGCTCAGACACTTAGCATCCACCCAGAAACACCTGGCCGTGTAACCTTAAGCAAGTTACTTAACCCCAATTGCTTAAAAAAAAAAGAATCATATTTTTTTAAGTTCTAAATCATTAATACAGGAGAGGTGTTCTCCATATATAGCCTGTGGATATTATTATGTGTCTCAAAGGGAAATGGGATAGATGTTTCTTGCTTCTTCTCCCTCAATTCTTTTCAAGGGAGACTCTATTGCCTGCCAGGAAGAGAAGAAACTTATTAGGGACAAACTTGGACCACTCTAATCTCTTCAGACAGAGTGAATAATAGGTTAGAATTATATTTGCTCCCATAAATTTTATTAGTCTGGAGAATGTGATTTTCAGGTTCAATCTAACTTCTGATCATTGTTCATTACTGGGGGAAAGAAAGACCCCAAGCTTTATATCCAGGGCTTGATGGCCTTCCCACCAAATATTAGTTCCACAATGAGCAAACATAACACATAGCCAAGAAATCCATTTCTCCAAATCATCATAGCAAAACAGAAATCAGAGAAGCTATACATAGGAGGGTATGTACCAGATAATTCAAAGGGAAAGAGCTCTCCCACTGGGAGCAAAATAACTCAGCTCAACAGAGAGAGAAAGACAGAGAGACAGAGAGAGGAGACAGAGAGACAGACAGACAGAGAGAGAGAGGGAGAGAGAGAGAGAGACAGAGAGAGAGAGACAGAGACAGAGACAGAGACAGACAGAGACAGACAGAGAGATAGAGAGACAGAGACAGACAGAGACAGAGAGACAGAGAGAGACAGAGACAATGAGACAGAAAGACAGAGACAGAGAGAGACAGAGACAGAAAGACAGAGGGACAGAGAGACAGAGACAGACAGAGAGACAGAGACAGAGAGAGACAGAGACAGAGAGACAGAAACAGAGAGAGACAGAGAAAGAGTCAGTCCTAGATCTCACCCAAGGGGTGACTCTCTGAAGCCTCTAGAATAGCAAGGTGGGGATAGGTACATGATGGATGCTGCCAGTTCTGCTCATGGGAGCTTTTTCCCAGAGTCAATGAAAAGTGAGTTTGGTGTCTTCCGGCTTCTCTCTTGAAGTTGGAAGCCAGAAGCTAGAAGCACCAAAGGTGACTGCAAAGCCCAAAGAGATTAAAGAAAACTTGAAGTGACTGAAGAGGTTGGAGCTCTCCTTTCTTCTGCTCTCACTAGCCCTCACGAATTCTGCCCCCAACCATCATACAGGCTGAGGCACTGATCTACACTAATGAGAAGAAAGTTCTAATCTTTGGGCTTCGAGACTTGGGTTATTTTCATAATGGGAGAATTTGAATAAAAACAACTCAGATTCAATTTCATACCCATCAAATTTGTGAAGATGACAAAAGAGGAAAATGATAAATGTGGAGGAGGGCTATGGGAAAATAAGCATGAGATAAAATGCTTGTAAAAATTAATTATTTTGAAAACAAAAACTATAAAAGGCAGTCTTCTCTATCTCTGTGTTATTTTTGTGATGGTAAAGATGTGGTCTACTATGAAATATCTTTTGCAAAAGTCTGCCTGTTCCCTACCAATATCAAGAATACTCTCTCTATATGTATAGATACATTCTTATTAAAAATTCATATAAATGAGAAGAAACTTGGTGTAGGGGATAAGGCACTGGACTTAGAGTTAGGAAGACTGGTTTAAAATACTGCCTTAGTGTAGAGGGCAAGTACTGAGCCAGTACAGTCATGGTAAGAGTCTGGGTCAGGATTTCCCTAGGTCCCTCTTTGAGGGCTCATTGTTGCTCACAGTGATTGGCTCACCATCTTTCCTTGTTTAGCAGGGGAACAGGGAGTGATTACCCAGAAGTGATTACCCAGAAGTGATCACTTGTGCACACAATGGAATAAAGTACTAGAAGGTAGAATACCAGAAGTAATCACTTTTTCTATTAGTATATAAACCCTTACCCTCAGATAAATAAACTGACTGCCTATACAGCTTCCCACCTGGCTTGTATCTCATCATTCCCACACTCTCACGTTCGGCCTGCATCCCTTTGGTGTGGGCATCACCTTAGGTACTTATTAACTGTCATCCTAGGCAAGTAAAACTTCTTTCACCTCAGCTTCCTCATCTATTAAAAAATGAGAGGGGGCTAATTTGTTTCTAAGTTCCCTTCCAGCTCCAAATCTATTATTCTATGAAGTTTGCAAATAAGTCAATTATTGTGAATACCCTCTCAGTCAATTTTTTTAAAGGGGGTGGGGTGGAGGTGAGGGATAATTTAATAAGGTCCAAACCTTGTTTTGAAGTCTTTCCTATCTTTGTTTTTCTCTAGTGTCCCTTAAACTTCCTCTATTAGCACACATGGAAATGTGATGTTAAGTGGTTCCCCAGATTCTGAAAAAAAGAGCTTCTTATGAAAAATCTTTACAGCTTTTTCACATTTTCTCTGTTTGTTATCGTTCAAGTCTCTCCCTTAAAACTGCTCAGGATGACTGATTAGTGAGGTCACTTGACAATATTTCTTTTCATTTTTTTAAACTTCATTATAAATCTCTGTTTTGCAACAAGAAAACTCCCATGCACACATCAAAATTATGCAAGATCTCCTGAATAGCATAATAACAAAGATAGCCTTGTCCAGCAACTCTCATTCATTTGAGGCAAAACATAAGGCAAAGAGATATATGCTCCACAAAAGTGTTTACCATTACCATGGAAGAAAACCAAGTTGAAAGGGAATTCCTTATAGATGGTGACATCTTCCAGATATTCCTGTCTGTACTGGTTTTATGTAGCCCTAGGTCTTGGCAGAGTCTCCTGAACTAAATCAATAACCACTCAAAAGACTGGCCTAACCATCCACACAAGAAAAATTAAGTGTATGAAAATGCAGATTTTCCTGATTATTACATGTAGTCAAAAAGATTATATATGGAGCTCATCCACCAATAACTTTGTTTTGTACAGACACTCTAAAGGAATACGCTGGGCCCAGAATTAAACTGAAGGAAGAAAGGGCCTGAATTGTCTTTGGGAAATTGAAATGATACCTTAAATTATGCCAACCTTCTTTCTTGGGGAAAAAAAGACCATCTTTTTAATTCCAAAACTTACTAATGTTGTTGACTTCAGATCCTTGATCACTCTAATTTACCAAGAATTTATAAATGAGTATCACTCAAAGAACAATAGGGGAGTCCATAGTGGTTGTAAGCAGACTATAACACACCAGAAGATGAGCTGGTCATATTTTGAAAGTGAGAGATAACTAATGTACTACCCATGTGCTCCACTAATGTCCTTGAAAATCCATTAAAAAGTGAGGGAGGCCCCCAAAATCTTAAGTGGATCACTTATAGTCAATTTATTGGAAGATACAGACAAGAATTTCATAGGATGTGTAAGTATGGATGAATTGTAATCTGTGACTTTGGAAGGAACATCAGTAAATTCATAGATCCATTGGAGTATTGAGATTATAAATGTTAGTTATAGTTGTTGGTATTATTGAGAGATTTCATATAGATTTCTTTAAAAAGGCAAAAGAGTACAATGTATAGAGAGCTTGCATGGAAGTCTGGAAAAACTAGGTTTAGTTCCCATTACTAACCAATAGTGGCTGTATAACCCTGACAAAATCCCTTAATGTCTGTTTTGTAGGCAGATCTCTAAGACTACACATTGTAGAAAAGGTGCCAATCAGCATGTGAGAGGGAGTTTCCATACTTGGGAACAATTATTAGTAGCATCATTGTATGTGAAGTTATTTTTTCTGAAAACTCATTAAAATACACTTTTGGAGTTTAATCTATTTATTTTCGCATTTTGATTTAACTGTTTCTTGTTTTTTGTCCATAAACATACTGTAAATTCTCTGATAGCAGGGCCCATCTTATAATTCTGTATTCATCACACTGCATAATGACATTGTTGAACACAGAATAAGAAATCAATAAATATTCATCCCATGAACAGATATGTATGTATGTCCTTTGTGAAAAACATTTTAAGATACTGTAATATAGAAAATTTTAACATTAATGTTTTTATCTTGAATATGGAGTGGACAGCCATATTTATGATAATTGAGTACCTTCACTTTGAGCTATTTCCCAGATGGTGGTTTACTGGATACATGCAACAGCGAAAAGAGTATTGTCACTGTTTGGGAAAATAAGTGCAATGCATTCGCTTGAGAGTTAAGTCCAGGGACAGGGGGTGGGGGTGGGGCTTGTAACAAAAGGAACACTGAATTCCATACCCCAGTCCCATCTCTTTCATGAAGTAGCTATGCAGCCCCAGGCAAGAAATGTAACATCTCTAAGCTTTGAGGGAGTTTAGTTGGACATAAAAACAAGAATAGATGTTTGTGTTGTTTCAGATATGTTATGTTAGATAGGTTTTTAGTGTCTCAAACTAGAAAATGTACCACCATTTATTAAATTGTTTCTATGGGACTATGTATTGTTTTGAACAGCTGGCTTAACAATATACTTTTAAAATATAATCTATTCCCCATCTGACAAAAAAGAGAATTGGACTAGATAAACACTATTTCTAAAATTTCTAAAGTACTATTTTTGGATTTAACTCTTCCTTAAATGATCTATTAAGAAGAGACCATGAGGCAAATTTGTGAGATAATGAAAGTGATTCACAGCTGAGATTTACAAGGTATGAGGTCCATTGCTCATTCAAAAGCTGACAGAAATTTTCCAGGTTATATGGAAAGAGGAGGTCATCCCCAGATTGTCCTGTGACAATCATCGGTGGAGGTGTGTGGGGGTGTGGGTCTCTGTCTTAGTCATTTCTGGCAAGGTTCTTCACCTGGAAGATGGTCATCTACCCAACAGTCATTGTGGTTTCAGAAAGGGCCAAGGAACAGTCAATATGGTCTTTTCTGTCTGACAACTCCAAGAGAAATGCCAGGAGCAGGACAGAGGTCTGTACACAATGTTTGTAGATCTGACCAAGGCCTTTGATACTGTCAGGCACAAGGGCTTATGGAAATTTATGTCAAAATTTGGTTGCCCAGAGAAGTTCATTAACATTGTATGTCAATTTCGTGACAGCATGTTTGCTTGGGTTCTGGATGATGGACAATGCTCTCACGCTTTCCCAGCATCAGTGGAGTGAAACAAGGCTGTGTGCTTGCTCTCCAGGGCTTTTTAACATGATGGTTTCAGTCATGTTGTCAAATGCCTTCAATGAGGATGAATATGGCATCAAGGTCAGCTACCACACTGATGGTAAATTCTTCAACTTGAAAAGGCTACAAGCCAACACTAAAGTGGAGGAAGTGCTTATGCATGATTTTTTGTTTCCAGATGATTGTGCACTGAATGCAGCCTCTGAAGCTGAGATGCAACAAAGTGTGGATTGATTCTCTGCTGCTTGAACCAATTTTGACCTAACAATTAACAAGAAAACACAGGTGCTCCATCAGACAGCACCACACCATTCATATGTGGAACAATTGGTTACAGTAAATGGAGAAATTTTGAATGCTGTGGATAAGTTCACTTTCCTAGCAGTATACTTTCCAGTTATATACACATTGATAATGAGGTTGATACATGCATTGCCACAACTAGATAAATATTTGGGAGGCTCTGAAGGAAAGTGTGGAAGAGAAGAGGTATTAGATTGACTGCCAAACTGAAGGTCTACAGAGCTGTTGTGTTGACCTCATTGTTGTATGCCAGTGAAACCCAGACAGTCTACAAGAGCCATGCCAGAAAAATGAATTGTTTCCATTTGAATTGTCTTAGGAAGATTCTGAAGATTACCTGGCAGGATAAGATACCAGACACTGAGGTCCTTTCTCAAACTAAACTGTCAAACATTCAAACTCTACTCCAAAGAGTGCAACTCTGATGGGCCGACCACATTGTTTGAATGATAAATGCATGCTTTCCAAAGAGACTATTTTATGGAGAACTTACACAGGACAAACACTCACATGATGTTCAGAAAAAGTGATACAAGGACACTTTCAAGGTCTCTCTTAAGAACTTTGGAATTAATCGTGTGACATGGGAGACACTGGCACTGGACCTCTCAGCATGGTGTGCCCTCATCAGAGAATGTGCTGTGCTCTATGAGCAAAGCAGAATTGAAACAGCTCAAAGGAAATGCAGGCTGCTGAAATTGAGAGAATCTGCCCTGGATGTTCACACAGACTATGTGCATGGCCTGTAGTAGAGCATTCTGAGCTTATACTGGTCCGATCAACCACAGTCAGACACAGTATAACTTGACTCAAACATAGTGATGTCATTTTGGTCCTCTACAAATACAAAATACAACCAATTAAAGGGTTACCATATGAAATAGGAATTAGATGTATCTAGAGGGCAGAATAAGGAGCAGTGAGTGGGTAGAAGCTGTAGAGAGATGATAAATTAAGGCTTGATGTTGGGTGGGGGGAATGCCTAAAGATTACAGGAGTCAAAAAAAATGAAATGGAAACAATAGATTCCATCTCACTGGAGGTCTTCTCCCTCCTCCCTCCCAAAAAAAGATTAGATGACCTTTTGTTAGCTATGTAGCCATGTGGGAATAAGGGGGGAAGTAGGCAGAGTGAGATTTTTTTTTTCTTACTTAGGTGTGGGTTACACTAGACCACTGGTTCTTTTTTTATTTATTTTCCCCAACTTCATGTAAAAACAATTTTTAATATTCATTTTTAAAAATTTTGAGTTCCAAATTTCCTCCTCCCCTGTCCTCACCCCTTCCTGAGATAGTAAGCAATTTGATATGTTATACATGTGCAATCATGCAAAACATATTTCCAAATTAGTCACATTGAGAAAGAAAACACAGACCAAAAAAAGGAAAAAAATAAAGTGAAAATGATATACTTCAATCTGCATTCAGATTCCATAAGTTCTTTCTCTAGAGGTTGATAGCATTTTTCGTCATGAGTTCTTTGGTATTGTGTTAGATCATTGCATTGCTGACAACAGGTAAGTCATTCACAGTTGAATACATTCACATACCAGACTGTAACTGACTATATGCCATAGTAAAATGAAAAAAATAAACCAAAGAAATATGCAAACAAAAAAGGCTAATCAAAGAAAGAATAAAGTCAAATTGTTATTCTGATATATTTCAAACACAATGAAAAGCTTAGAACCTACAAGAAATTGGAACCAATCCTATGAAAAAAACAGGGATGAGCCTAGAGAATACATTATATTCCTTACCTTTCTTCTGTAATCCCTTATGAGTTTGGTTTCATGGTTTTGGTTAAAATAACTTATGGAGTCCATTGCTAAATTGAGATTTAGACTAAGAAAAGGAATAAATATGCCCTCAAATAGAATCTTCCCAACAAAGGTAGATGGTACCTAACTCCCTAGCCAACATACTAAGGAGAACTATCTTAATTGGACTTAGTATATTTTCTCCCTAAAATTGAAATTCTTAAGAATTTCATTCTTTCTGCCAGTGGGATCATTATTCACATAGCCTATGTTTTAAATCTTTGGGTTGTCTTTGACTTCCTTCTTTCTCCCCTCTTGTTTCCAATCAGTAACCAAAGCCTCTTGATGTAGGTATCAGCCCTATTCATTTTCCAGGGTAATATACAGCATCTATTATTTGTGACACAAGTTCATTCCAAAGAAGTGGATGGAGAGTTGGGCATGATGTCCTTTAGGCACATCTTGAACTTTTCCTATAATTTAAAATAAATTTTCTCTCTACATAATAACCCTTAATGAAATGTTTGTTGGATTGTTTTGAAAGTGTTCAGGTAATTGGTAAACTAATAACCCTAATAACATTCCTATGAATTAGGTAAGCCAATTTGGTTAACTGGAAGATTTCACATGTTAATTGAAAGATTTGTCTTGTAAGTCAGGGATGGCATATGAATGATTGTTCTAGGATGTATGACAGGTCCAGAAAGTTTAAGAGACTTGACAAAGTTATGTAGGCAATAAGATGAAAGCTAGGTGGTAGGGTGGATAAAGCACTGGCCTGGAGTCAGGAAGATCTGAATTCAAATCCAGACTCACACATTTACTAGCTGTGTGAGCCCCAGCAAATCACTTAACGTCTGCCTGACTCCCAGAGTAGTTGAGAGGATAAAATAAGATAATATTTGTAAAGGCCTTAGCACAGTGCCTAGCACATAGTAGTTACTTAATAAATGCTTTTATTCTTCCTCAGGAGAAACAGAATTCAAATTTTGGTCCTTTGACTCCAAATCCACTTCTCTTCCATTACTCCACACTCTCTCCTGTAAGAACTTGGTTATTTGCTCTATGTTATACCTATATTAAACTATAAAATTAGTAGTAAATCATATGTCTCTGCAGTTACTGAGCTCTGAACTAATTTCCTGTCACTATTAAATAGAATGTACTAAGTTAAGAGACATCATGATATAACAGAAAGAGGGCTGAGTTGAGACTCTAATGACCTGAGTCATAGTTGGGTGCAGAAGTCTAAGATGGAACATGAATTTTTCATTCCTTTTTTTCTGATTGTATTGCCTCATATTCTTTATACTGCTGGTCATTTATGCCAGAAAATATCCAGTTTTCAATATGTCAGCCCTTCCATTCAAAAGCTTTCCTCTCATCCAGTCTCATCAATGTGCTATGGATTCTTTTCCTATCCTTTCTTTTAACATAACCATAGTCATTTACTTTACATATAGGGTAAAATAATCAATATATCACACATTTCCAGATTGTCCTCCTTTGTATTAGCTGACTTTATTTCTTTTGGGGAGGGGGGACAGTAATGGACAATTGAGGGAGAGTTTACATTTTCTAATCCTTCCAAAAGCACCCTGGAACTGTGAGATAACTTATTGCTTAGATCTGTTTGCTCTGAGCTGTGTGTTATCTCAGAATGCCATATGTTTATTGTAGCATTTTCTTCAATTGTGTCCTTTTCTTTAAGGTTTAAATCACTGGAGGATTTTAAGAAACTGGATGTTTCAAAAAAAGCAATGTTGTATTTCAGTATCTTTGACTTGGTATGTTTTCACTTAAATTCTTTAAGGGTTAGAATATTAAAAAAAATCATTTTGAGAATTAAGATGCTACTGACCACAAAACATAGTATATCTGAAATACTCATTCTATTACCTACAAAGAAATAGGTATAACCTTGACCAATTTTAGTTAATATGAAACTTACATACTTCAGTGAATTCATGATCTCATTCATGAGGGCAGTCTTCAGCAATTCAGATTGCAACTCATGCATGCTGTTTTATTTTGAGTAACTCTTGTCCATGACCTATTGTAAATGTGTCAAAGGCTATCCAGTCATCAGGTGTGGTAGTATATGTCTATAATCTCACTTAATTGTGAAGCTAGAGCTAGCAGATCTCTTGAGCTCAGGAGTTTTGAGCTTCAGTGGGCTATGCCAATCAATGGTATGTATTTTGTTTGGCATTATGATAAACCTGAAGGAACAGAAGGCCACAAATTTGTCCAAGGAAGGTTGAATGAACTGACCTCATAAATATAGCTGGTCAAGGCTCTTGTTCCAATTCGTAGGGGGATTGGGCTCATGAATTTATAGTAGAATTGGGCTACTGGATTTTTAGCCGATAGCCAGTGGGTCAGTAGATAAGAGTACTGGGATTGGAGTTAGGAAGACTTGAATTCAAATCCAGCCTCAAATACTTCTTAGGTATGTGACCCTGGGTAAGCTACTTAACCTTTGATTGACTGACAAAAATGATCCACTAAAGAGGGAAAAGCAAAGCACTCCAACATATTTGCCAAGAAAACTCCAAATAGGGTCATGGAGGATTGGACATGACTGGAACAACTAAACAACAACAATAACTTTTAGCCTGAGCAAGATAGGGAGAGCAAGAACAAACAAAAACAGCCATAACAAAAGCCCTTAAAAAAAGACAACTCAGTATTCTAAAGGACTTCTGCAAATTATCTTGACATTATAAGGACATCAGAAAAAACATATGAACAATACTTGGGTTATTCTTTGTTCTTTTTTTTTTAAAGCAATTGGGGTTAAGTAACTTGCTCAAGGTTACACGGCCAGTTATTTCTGGGTGTGGTGCTCATTATCTGAGCCCAGATTTGATCCCAGGTCACCCAACTCTGGGGCCGGTGCTCTTACTCACTGCACCACCTGGCCGCCCCTATTCTTTGCCCCCCCTTTTTTTCAGACCATACATATTTTTCTTTTCTTTTTCAAATGCTTTATTAACTTCTGGTTTACATCATTCATTTCCGCCAGATTTTGATTTACAAATTATTTCCCCATTTTTCCCCTACACACCACCCCAAAATAGCTGTCCCACAGGATATCCCCTCCTCCAATCTGCTCTCTCCCATATCTTCTCCCATACCCCCTTCGACTTTTCCAGTAGGGCATGGTGGATCTTTATGCCCCAATGCTTGTACATCTTATTTTCTAATTACATGTAAAATAATATTAATAATAGTGTGTATGGATATATATATATATATATATATATAACATTTGATTTTAAAACTTTGAATTCCAGATTCATTCCCTTTCTCCCTTGTCAACCACCATTACTGGGAAGATAAGCAATTCAGTATAGGTTGTACATGTGTAGCTATGCAAAACATTACTGTAGAAACTTGTATTGTAAAAACTTGACTATATTTCCCTCCCTCCTATCCCAACTCCCACTTGTTCTATTCTCTATTTTGATCCTGTCCCTTTTCAAAATTGGGTGCTTCCAATTTCCCTCCCCCACAGCCTGCCCTCCCTTCCATCATCCCCCCTCTCATCCCCTTCCCCCTACTCTCTTGTAGGATGAAATACCCTCTTTAATGTGTATGTCATTTCCTCCCTGAGCCAAATTCAACAAGAATAAGGTTTTGCCTTTTTGCCTTCCTGTTCTTCCCCTCCATTGTAACCATTTTCCCTTGCCTCTTCTATATGAGATAGTTTACCCCATTCTGTCTCTCCCCATCTCCTCTTGTTATATTCCTCTCTCACCTCTTAATTTCACCTTTTAAGTATCATCCCTTCCTATTAAATTGGTCCCGTGCCCTCTATCTACATATATCTGTGTAAACATATATACACACATTCACATATGTATTCATATTTCCATATAGCCTCCTATATAGACATATATATATATTTCTATTGCCTTCAATTATTTTCATATTGGGAAAACTTTCATCAGTTACAATTATCATTTTTCCATGTAGGAATGTAAATAGTTCAACTTTGATAAGTTCCTTATGATTTCTTTTCCCTGTTTACCTCCTCAAGCTTCTCTTGCTTCTTGTATGTGAAGATCAAATCTTCTATTCAACTCTGTTTTTTTCTCCAAGAATGCTTGAAAGTCCTCTATTCCACTGAATGACCATATTTTCCCCTGAAACATGATACTCAGTTTTGCTGGGTAGGTGATTCTTGGTTTTAATCCCAGCTCCTTTGCCCTCTGGAATATCATATTCCAAGCCCTTCAATCCCTCAGTCTAGAAGATGCCAGATCCTGTGTTATCCTGATTGTGTTTCCACAATATTCAAATTATTTCTTCCTGGCTGCTTGTAATATTCTCTCCTTGATCTGGGAATTTCAGAACCTGGCTATAATATTCCTAGGAATTTTCTTTTTGCGATCTTTTTCAGGAGGTGATCAGTGGATTCTTTCAACCTTTATTTTGCCCTCTGGTTCTAAAACATCAGGACAATTTTCCTTGATAATTTCTTAGGGATGATTTCTAGTTTCTTTCTTTGATCATGGCTTTCAGGCAGTTCAGTAATTTTTAAATTATCTCTCCTAGATCTTTTTTCCAGGTCAGTGGTTTTTGCCATGAGATATTTAACATTGCCTTCTATTCTTTCATTTGTTTGGAACTGTTTTTAACAGCATCTTGATTTTTTCATAAAGTCATTAGCTTCCATTTGCTCCAATACAATTCTGAAGGAATGATTCTCCTCAGTGAGCTTTTGAGATTCTTTTTCCATCTAGCAAATTCGGCTTTTTAAGGCATTCTTCTACTCATTGCCTTTTTGAGCCTCTTTTGCCATTTGAGTTAGTCTGTTTTTTAAGGTGTTATTTTCCTCAGTCAGGCTGTTGACTCTCATTTTGCAATTTTCTTGCATTGTTCTCATTTCTCTTCCCAATTTTTCCTCCACTTCTCTTATTTGCTTCTTAAGGTCCTCTGTGACCTGTAACCAGCTCGTATTTTTCTTGGAAGCTTTTGGTGCAGGAGTTCTGACTTCACTGTCTTCCTCCTGTTTCATGCTTT